>NC_067149.1:6821678-6966678 GCF_903995435.1 Acomys russatus
TCCTTTGAAAACAGAGAATTTGAGGATAAAAAAGAGAGGAGGAGGATTTCTTCTGAAGTTGTGCTTCAGCTTTCTTTCCCAAGTTGTTCATTAGGACTAAGCTATAGTGACCTTTACACTATTCTTTGAAGACGTCCCATGAGTGGTTGCCACTGGGCTGTAAGGGAGTGTTCCTTAAGCCAGGCGTTCCTTTCCCTTGAGTTACTAATGCCTTACTAGCACCTCACACGAGTGTTAAGATGAGGCATCCTCACTCCAGTCAGCATTTGTACAGACATCTTCAGTGTCTTCACAGCTTCTGAGACTATGCTCTATCTGAGCATATGTTTTCTGTCTCCTCCAGACAGATCCAAGTTCCATACAAACTGGGAATTATCTTTATTCCAGGACTTGTAAGAGTTTGGTTAATTTTAATAAGAGTTGCTTTACATTTTACTTACTTATTTATTTATTTATTTATTTATATTTGTGTTTGTGTGCATGAGTGCACACATGTAATCACACATTCCATGGCATGGATACCGACATCAGAGAACACCAATTGGGAGCTGGTTCTTTTCTTCCATCATGTGGATTCTGGGGATTGAATTCAGCTAATCAGACATGGCATTAGACACCTTTACCTACTGAGCCATCTTGCTGGCCCATTGACTAATTATTTAAAGTGTGGAATGAATCCTGCAATTATTGAATTGGCATACTCTAGACTTGTGTCAGTGGGGGCATGAGTTCTTGGTATGTGTTAAATCCAAAACTAGTAGCCATCAATAATTAATTATTCAGTAAAGAGAACCAGGTTGGAAAGTACCTTCTTTATGTTTATGAACCAGCACTAAAATAACCTGGTTCCTTCGGGATGAAATATTCAGTGACTTGGAGAATTTTTCCTTAGGTCACTGGGTCAAATTTGAAAGACAAGCAGAATAAAGTGGGGTTTATATTTTTATACATATATGACTGAAGTGAAACAGAGAAATTTGATACAGCTAACTATATGCTTATAAAAGGCACAAGAATAGGTGTGATGAAAGGAAACAAGGAAAAGGAAACACAGGGAAGAAGACAAACAAACATCCCACAATATGTCTCCAGGAGATGCCACCTCCCCAGCACATGATTATGTTAAAATAGCTTTCTACATAAAGCAGGAAAAACTGTTGGAAGGGACAGAAGGCAATGAGTAAAGAATTGTGAAAATCTACCATGACAGCCAGGTATGGGGCTGCACATTTGTAAATCCTATCACTTAGGAGTGCTGATGCAGGAGAATCACATGCTTGAGGCTAGCCTATGTTGGAAGTCCCAGCCCAGCCAGAGACATAGTATGGCCTTGTCCCAACAGCCATCTCCATCACCACCACTACCTCCATTACTACCATCTACTATGAGACAGTGCTTGCTTAAGGGCTTTTCATATTTAATCCTTTAAGCAGTGTTTTGAAGTTTCTATTATAGTATCCTAATTTTCCTAGTAAGGACTATATTTCAAAGTACTTAAGTAATTTAATCAACAAAACATAATCCTGAAAGATGGGTGAAGATTTGAACAAAAGCTCATCCAGGATCTTTGTTTAATGATGACATCTCTTCATGAAACACACATATTAGAGATTTATATTCCCAAAGCTAAACATCAAATTATAAAAAATCAAATAATGAGTATGTTTTACTGGGTATTTTACTTTTCAAAAGTAATTTTTTTCTTAACAAAAAAAAATTCTTAAAATAATAATGATAACAAGCAGTTATCCTAGGGTCTATAAGATTGACTTTAATTGCAAAACAGATCCATTTTGCTCTTTGTACACATTCTGATTGTCTTAGAGTGTAGTTATCAGAGTGGTGGCATAAGCAGATCCTGTTTGCTAATGACTTGCAGACACCACATTCCTGCACTTTCCTATTTTTGTGGCAAATGAACAGACAAAGCAGCTGTAAAACAACAGGCACAGAACCTGAAGGCAAGGCATAGAGAAGTGTATCACGCTATTATGCTTTCCTTCGCTTTTAATTCTTACTGTGACAGTCAGAGTTGCAGCTGTGCCTGGTATCTTCCTCTGCTCATGCCTGCCCACTGGCTTCTTGCAGATGGGTTTACATGGTCCAGGGAAGAAGAAGGGAATTGACCCATTTTCCCATTTCACTGTGTGCAGATGAGAATTGGAGTGTCCACAGTATCAGCAGAAACCAAGTAGGTGATGTATAAATCCCAAGATGAGTAGTCACAGGCATTTCATCCATTACTCTGAACGTGTAAACTTGGAATTGAAGCTCTCCAGATTTGGATTTCCTGAGCTCTTTTTTCCCCTCCCTTCTCTGTGTTTATTTAGTTTTGTATCATTTGTTCCCATGCTTTACCCTGAAAACAAGTGCAATTCAGGCTCTTTCAAAGAAACTGGGACGCAAGTGAATGCATCATTTTGACAACAAAGTGACAAAACATCTCTCAGAATCTCTCCACACTTGGCTGATAAATGAGCCGCGCCAAACACAGATTCTAATGTGCAGTAAAGAATAGTGAAAACAAGGGGGCTTCATTCAGATCAGAGAGCTGAGGACAGCAAGGAATGCTTGCTTGATGGGTGGGAGAGAGAAAAGATGGAGTCAGTGTTGAACCGTAAGAAGTGAGTGATATGGAACATGAGTTAGAGGGCCTTGGAAGCTTCTAGTTAATTATTTACATACCAAAGCACCACTACAAATTGATTATACAGGCTCCAGTTCTAAATTAATTTCTAATTGCTTATTTACCAAAAACATTATGAAAAACATGTTCATTTAAATTAGCAAAATGTGAGTTTGATGCATATAACATTAATTCACACTATCTTTTATTCTTTTAAAAATCTATTCATTTGTGTGGTGGGGCAAGCATATGCCTTAGTGCATATGCAGATGTCAAAATACAACTGTCAGGAGTCAGTTCTCTCTATTCACTTTTATGTAGAATCTGGAGATCCACCTCAGGGTGGATGTCAGTTTCACGTGGCAAATACCAATACCCACTAACCCATCTCACCAGCCCTATTATTTATGCTTAAAGGAATCTTTAAATTAAATTCTAAGGACATTTACATTATAGCTGATATTATATTAACAATTTAATATTAATATTATAATGGTTTATAGATATACATTTCAACACAAACACTATGGTTGCTATTTTAGATACAAGGTCTCACTCTATAACCTTATCTTATTTGGAACTATAAGCCTCTTGCCTCAGTCTACCCAAGTTTTGGGATTGTCAGCTGTCCAAGCTTTAATTCCTGTTCAGTTTCCATAGATTGCCTGATCAATAAGTTTAGGTTTCTCAGCATGGATTAGTGAAGAAAGAGGAAGAAGAAAAAAAAATCCCACTTTATAACAGAGTTGGATATTCAGTGCATTCATATGGAATTCCATGGAGAGATCACAGTAAATGATAAAGGCTTAAATGTGTTTTCATTGTGGGATTGTAACACATATGCTTTGTATTTGTCCTTACACTAAAGTTCCCCAAACTCCTCATCTCCAGAGCAATCAGTGTCATTTGTGCTAATGAGTTAGTGCTAATGAGGAGACCCCTAGATGACCTCAAATGGGAGCTGGTCCCAAGAAAGACTAAGAGGCAATAAGGCAGTTGGGGTTAAAAACCTGTCCTATGGAAGAGATAAAGGCTCTAGAGGAAGTGGGCCCCAATAGCTGATGATGTAATGAGCCATGCCTGAATAATGAAGCCCCATGTAAACCTAAAAAGTCAGGGCTTATTTGGTAGAGTGTTCAGCCAGTAGAATGTGGCAGCGCTAGCAGTAGCATGTCTGAAGAGCATGAGGGAATTTCACATCCTTTCCTAAATGCCTTGCCCTGCATATCTCGTCCATCTAGCTTTTCATCTGCATCTTTTGCCATGTCCTTAAAATTTTTTTATTTCTAGTAACATTCTTCATATGAAACTGGAAAACATAAGTCAAGATATCCCCTGAGTTCTATGATACTGCAGAGAATTAATTGACACAAAGGAGAAGGTAAGGAGGAACTAAAATACAGAACAGGCTGATCAGACCATAGAACAACAATCTGGACTTGCAGCTGACATCTGAAAGGGGACAGGCTGTGTGGCTTCACTATGGGACATGATACTATCCCTAGGCATAACAGTGTCAGGACTGAACTTAATGGAAGACACCCAGCTGGTATCCACTGGTGAATCTGCAGCAATATGGAAAGCTCTGTGTGTGGTGAGCAAAGCCCACTGTTACCTAGCTAGCTAAATATGGGCAGGCTTGGAAGATAGTAGGGCTGGTCCCCTCCTTCATCATCAACAGCCTGTGAAACAAAGCCTTGGGTCAGCAGGACTTTGATTACTGGTCAGATAAATGGGACTTGAGTTCCCTCTTTCCCACTGGGAGAACAGAGGTTCCCTGAACCCCTTCTATGATTACATTGTAGCTAGAGGCTTTCTAATAAAAAGCAAAGACTTACCCTTGTTCTGTCCTCTAAATGCCATCCAAACATACTTGTCAATCAGCGGGACAGGACAATGTCCCATAGAAAAAGCTGCTGGAAACAGGCACTTAAGAAAACAATATAGAACCTTCCTAGAATGGAGACGCACACATCACAGTGGCCTCTTGGTTATTGCCTTTTTTCATCCCTTGAGTATGTACAGCATTACAATAATATCTATCTTCCACATTACACTCCATGTTTCTTCTCTAAGTCTTTTGAAACAGAGAGCACAATGACAAAGAAAACAAGCTAAGCGGCTATGAGAATGAAACCTTATGTGACACGGTGTCTGAGGTCACATGTTCTATGTAGGAGTTGTCATAAAGAGAAACTGAGTTTGATTTGACCTTTATCTCTACAACTCTTATTTAGCTGTACAGAGATTTCATGAATCCTAATGAGTCCAGGTAAGAGCAACACCTGAATTAGCTCAATAGCCTACAAAAAAAAAAAAAAAAAAAAAAAGTCTGAGGGCTCAAAGGCAAATGCAAATGACGCATTTATTTTTTTTCCCAATGTTTGATGTACATGCTCTGTCACTCATGAAGGTGTTTGATGATAGAAAATAATAAGACAGTTCCTTGTTCATCCTGCTCTGGGCTCTATGTACTCCCATTCTTTGTGAGCAATCTGGGCCTCCTGACCTTTGAATTTTCTCTCCCTTCTACCTGAGATGTGTTGTTCTTTTCAGATATCTGAATGGATAGTGACTCTGGGATCACCTTCTGATGCCTGCTAGCTTACAGTGTAAACCTCAGTCTACCCCTTCATATGTTCAACCTGTCTCCTTTCCGTCACAAATTCTCTCTACATTTTAACTTGCATGTGGCTCTGGCTTATTTATTGAAATATAAACTCTCCAATGACAGACAGGGATGTTCATTCCTTTTGTTTAATTTTAACTCAGGAAAGCATCTAAGACACAGGAGGATTGTATTGAGTATTTCACAAAAATATGTAAAAAGGTGAATCTAATAATATTAAGTAGGAAAGAATTGTAAATACCTTACATTTTAAATTCTTCTTTGGCTGTGAATTCTTTACAGGGATAATGTTGAAGGTGGAAGGTAAAGAATTTGACCAAGATCTTCTAGTTTATTTATTTTAACACACAATTCCAAGTTATAGTCCATCATTACGGGAAGTCAAGGCAAGGCCATGTTGTGTCAGATATCCGTCAGGATCCAGGAGGATAAATTAATGCATGTATGCTCACGTCAGCTCAGAACACTGTGTTGTGGTTGATCTTGAATGACTATGTATTTAGACGTTAATTGCCTGCCCCACAAGATTCTTTTTTACTTAATTTTTAATTTATTTATTCACTTAACATCCATACGGCAGCCCCTGACCTCTTCTCCCCTCTGTCCTGGATTCCCACCCTCTTACCCCTTTCCCTCCTCCACTTCTCCTCAAAAAAGGGGAGCCCCCCAACCCAACCCAGCACATCAAATCACTGTTCCATGAGCAAAAACTCATGTACCCCAAAATGACCTTTGTGAATCTTGCCTTCCAAATTATCCTTGATCGAATAATAAAGCGGCTGATACTAGGGTGGGTAGGAGAGGAGCTTGCCCTCAAGATTGGCATGATGGAGAGAAGCAGTCTAAATGGAAAACATGTGTGAGCATTTATGGGGATTTTGGCTGAGAAATAGAAAAGATAGCTTAGGGAGTTAAAATCTGCTCAGTGTTTTAAGGTGTATCAAAATTCTAACAGGTGTCTGTGTCTTTAATATCTATAATAGCTGGTAAGAAATAACCACTGTATTAATACTCATATGAATCAATATTAAATATTAATAAGCATCTCACACAGTCCAAGTCCAGGATTCCTTGCCTAAGGAATGGTGCCACCCATCATGGGCTAGGTCTTCCCTAATAAATTAAAATACAGTCAAGAAAATCCTCCACAGACATACCTACAAGCCAACATGAGCCAAACAATCCCTCAATGAAACTCTGTTCCCAGGTGATTCTAGATTATGTCCAGTTCACTGTAAAAAATAACCATTTTAAAAGGCCTGCTCCATTTGAGACTTATCTAAAGACAGAAAAGTGTTTTGGTCGCACAAAAAAGGACACCAGTTTGATGTCCAAACTGTATGTTTAAGTTATACTTAGATACATGAAGCAAGAAATGTGTCGATCCAAACCACAAACTCGTAAACACTCCCCAAGCTCTGAAATGTGTTGATCCAAACCACAAACTTGTAAACACTCCCCAAGCTCTATTTGATCCCATCAGGAAATTATCTCCCCAATTTTATCATACCCATGAAATTTCTCTTATCATATTTTTAAAGATTAATAAACTGAGGCTAAGTAAAACATAGATTAAAAAGAATCTCTGAAATTAAGATACCTTACTTATATGCTCTGTAGCTGAGCAAATTCTACTGATTCTGTTAACAAGGGCTGATGTTTTCATTTTCTACCATATGTATCTGTTGTTTCACATGATGACTTTCAGAGCAACTTGTCTACCCTATCTGTGAGAAGGCTTCACTTTCTTCTATAAAGGAAAGTAATAATAAAATGACTGGCCAGAAATCAACACATGGCAACCCCAGCCCATCCTTACTTTGCTGACAACTCTGCAGTACTTTCTCACAGCCAACCTTGCTTTAGGAAGAACCTGTACATTTGAGAGATCATCCTCTGACATACACACCTACCTTCTTGCTTTGCATTTACAGCCTGGAAGAATACAAAATCAAACCCAAAACAAAACAAAACAAATATCTAAACAAAACAATGCTAATCCAAACATTTATTTTCAATTAAATTAGGAAAAGAAATTAAGTGAAAGAAAAACCTATATAAATCTGAAAGAAAATGCTAAAGATATCAGAGGACAGTCATCATTTACCCTTAAATTGAAAGAAAAATAAAGAATTTAAGGGTAATTAAGAAAAAATGGATTTTTAACCCTTTTGAATGAAACTACCACATGCCCCCTTTGTCTCTCTCTATGGAAACTTAAAACTGGAATGTTTTCCAAATAATTTCAGATCAATCATCAGTTCATATTGCTTTGACATCATAACTCTTGTCCTGTTGCCATGCCAACAGGCAGTGAGGAGCTAAAAGCATTCCAAAGATAGGTAAATTACAGGCTTAGTTGCCACTCAGGCCTCCACGGGGTGAAAGCTATCACCAAACTACAAATAATCAGGACCACCACAGCCCCTCTCAACCATGCTCCCTCATTTCTTTCAATAAGCAATGAAAAATGTGTCATCTATTTAACAAACAAAATTATATGAT
Source organism: Acomys russatus (assembly GCF_903995435.1). Classification (NCBI taxonomy): domain Eukaryota; kingdom Metazoa; phylum Chordata; class Mammalia; order Rodentia; family Muridae; genus Acomys; species Acomys russatus. The sequence continues at coordinate 6,829,439 of NC_067149.1, forward strand.
TCGGCTTCAGTAATGGAAAAGGTATATAGCTTTTTCTTGCTGTTCTTGGGATAAACACAAACATGTAAATTAAGACATCTCTAGCTCTGACTTCACTTATAATTTAGCTTAATCAATATTTACGCCTTCTTTTGAATACACAGAGAAAGATGTATATGCAATTGGAGTACCTTTATTCTATGTGAACATCATGTAAGTTAAGTGACCATGGCCACTCGCATTAGAAATGAGAGTGGATAGTATTTTAAATACTGTTACTCTCGATACTACTCCCAGGATAAAAATGCCAACTCTTCTAACCCATGGCACTCACATTTATCCTGGCCGCTCTTGAAATTCGATTGATTGGTTTCTTCACAAGCTTCAAAGGTGTCAGGTACCAATATAGCACATAAACCATAGCTGTGCATTTTCAAACCACACCACTACTCTGGATAGATGGTAGTAAAATATGTGCTTAATGGATTATGTGACGGAAACAGTAAAAGTTTGGATGTTATGGCCGCACTCTACGATGGACTACCAGTCAATGTGGAGCCAAGCTAGAGTTCATGCTCTTGGTTTGTTCTTCTCATTTTGAGACTGGCCATCCATCTGATATGCTTGACCAAAGAACGCTTAAGATGCCCTGGCATCTCATACCTCTTCCTAACCTAGCTACAAAGAGAAACAGTGGTACACAACCAACAAGTCCAGACGAATGCCAAGCCAGGAAGTAGGTTCACCTTTGATCAGACTTCTGGCCTCATCAGGGTTGCCCCAGTTGACGCACAATGAGTTGTTCTTTCCAGGCCCTGCTTACGCTACAGAGTCAGAATAAAAAGAATGCTACCATGGAAGCCACAAAGTCTTGTGGCGGGGGGGGGGGGGGGGGTGTTCCATAGCACCATTGCTTCTTAAATATCACACACTTATCCAGAGGTACAAACATAGTCCTCAGGCAAGAGACTAGAGTTCACATCCCTCTGGTAACCCCTTGTTTGTTTCAGGGACACCATGTTAAAGGCTTACTTTCCATTTCCTAAGAGGGATAGCAATAATGCCAAATTTATCTAGTTTAAGGGAATGAATGAGATCATATGGGTGATGTGATAAACTAAATGTGAGTCTTAATGTAAGCAAGCAGCAAAAAGTAGCTTTCGCTGATTTTTTTTAATGGCGAAGTGTAGAAACAAAGGGCTGTATTAAAAACATCATTCATTTGGGATATAGGTTACTAATGTAAAACAATATAGATATACTGATTATAGCACTATTTTGTGTGTATCTTAGTGAAAGGAATTGGGTTCAAAGATAATAATTTTTGAGAGAGGATTCTTTATTTAGCTCAGGTTGGGTTGAACTCATATTGTTCCTTCTACCTTAGCCTTCTGAGTGTAGGATTTTAGGCGTGTACTGCCACACATATGGTAACTAGCATATGTTTGAGTGATGGCTGGGGGAGAAAGTATCTGACGATTGCTTTTAAAAATAAGTTGTATATTTTTTCTGAGATTGAGTTTGGGCATCTGAGGGGAGTACTTGAAGATGCCAGAAGATGGCCTAGGATTCCCTGGAGTTGGATTAAAGGCACTTGTTAACACTGGAAGTAATTGGTGGGAACCAGGCTCTCAGCAAGAGCAGAATGTATACTTGACCACTGAGCTATCTCTCCGGCTTCCTATGTTTGCTTTTCAGTTTAAAACAACTACAGCTACAACAATAACAACAACAAACTGAAACACTAATGGAAGACACAGAGGAATAAAGTATACAAATCCTTACTAGATAGTTTTAAACCATAGGATAATAGCTGGGCAAGTGTTACAGATTGATCTTAGTCACCCAGTGTTACGCACTTTTTCAAAGAGGAAGTTTGTGAGCTCATGTCCCTTGCCCTGATATAAGCTCAGCTTATGGAAGCCACTGTATAAAGGTCCCTGTTAAATTGATAGGCTCCTGGAAGGTGACCAAGAAATTCCACAGATGAATTACTCTTAAAAAGAAACAATGTTGTCTACTCTGGGAACTACCCAAGTCTCACCCCTCTGGCAAAAGTGATTGCTTTACACTCCAGGGCCTCTCCCCTTTAAGTGTGACTTTCAATTCTTTCAGACATTTACACCTAGATCTCACACTTAGCTTTCATCAAAGGATGAGAGGATGTCAAATTGCTTTCCGCACAGTAATTTACTGATGCCCTCAATTCTTTGCTATGCCCTGTCACCTATTATTATTGTGTCAAATGCTTTACTGAGTACAAATCCTATGGAAAACTTCCCAGTCCCACATAGAAGGTACACACATACTTAACCTAAATGCTTGTAACTTGAGAATTAAATTTGGGGGCAGTACCCTCTTTTATAAGACAGATAACACTATCCAGAAGTTAGCAGGGATGGCCACTCTGCTCCACTCAGTGTATGGCAAAGAGATGAAGTTAATTGATGATGTGACAACGAGTATCCTAGCAGACTAGGAATAGTTGGAATTGAATTCTAGAAGAAACATAGGCTCCTTTAATAAAACATGCACAGATAGAGCTTCTTTCTGAAGACATTTTCTAAAACAGAGAAAGATCTCAAACACGCCCCTGAGAGTGGAGAAGAAGTAGCTTTGATTTGGTGAATTCTTGGATGATTTTGCAGCAGTTTGTTTTGTGGGAAAGATTATTCTTTCTCTTTTCATCATTTTCTGTGCTAGTCAAACTTTTCATTGTCATAGCAAAACACTCAAAAAACTTAAAGTTATAAAGGATTATTTTATCTTAGGACTTACAATGTCTCTCTAAAGCATTGTCAGGAAGGAATGTCAGAGGGACAAGCTCACATCCTGGCAGCCAAGAAGCAGAGGGGAAGAATGTTCATGTTTCAGGGCTCTCTGCATTATTTTTCCCTTTTGTTCTCCTTGGGTCTTTAGCACAGTAGGGAGCACTACTCACATTAAGGACTGTTTTGTACCCCCTCAGCTAACCTTCTGCAGAAACACTCTTAAGGATACACCCAGAAGCGTGCTTTCTGAATCTCCTAGATAGGTCTCAATCCCATCAAGTTGATAACAAGAGGCTGGAGAGACAGTTTTGAGGTTAACAGTTCTTATTGCTCAATCATGAGGCCAAGGGTCTAGTTCCTTTTTCGGGCCACTCAGAGATGGCCGTAACTCTAGCTCCAGAGGACCTGATGCCCTCTTCCAGCCTCTATGGTTATCTGTACACACACACACACACACACACACACACACACACACACACACACACACTTTAGAACTCTTTAGAAAACAAACAAAACCCAGATTACACTGCCCGTTCTCACTGTTTGGATAGTTCCCATCCGAATCCCCTTTCTAACAGCAACTATTCTCCAAAGCTATTTCTTACCATGTTGAAAGGATGGATAAGCCTGTCCTCTCCCTAGGAGTGTGCACCTGTTCATTGTAAAACACACAAACTTTTCATGGCCCCCACAAAGTATGAATTTACCAGCTTCTACGGGTGGTGAGACTGCTTAGATCCTTTCAAACCGCCCACTAAAATATCTCCATCTAACTCACCTCCTATGAAGCCACGTCATGATTATGACAGACAAATGCACTCATCAGTCAGGAAATCCACGCTTTTGTCACGATACATAATCTCAGAAGCCACCATGCCAGGTGATACCTGGATGAATAATTTTTGAAACCCAAAGATTTTTTTTTTCAGGTAGATAAAATTTAAAAATGCATAGCAAATGCTCAAAAGCTGCTGGCCCAGTTCTCATTGATGGACTTCTTACCTGGAACGGGCCAGGCTCTGTGTGGAGTGCTCAGTGCCTAACCTCCATACCCCCACACAACTCACTGACCATGCAGGAAAGGAAAATCCCCCAAGGGATGAAATGAAAGCAAGAGGAAGCTGCAGAGCTGTGCTGCTGAAGCTCCACCTAGAGAGTTAGCTACCTCACTCTCAACAGCTTCTCCAGAATGTGCTCAAATTTCCATCTCCAAGTAACTCACTTACGGTCTTCCTTGCATCATTTGGAAGGTGTTCCGTGTATGGAATACAGTCTTAAGAGGGGGTTTTTAAATTTTAATTAATTAGTTAATTAATTAATTAATTAATTTTGCATCCTGACAGCAGTTTGCCCTCACTCCTCTTCTTCCAGCCTCCCCCACCTCCCCTACCCCCAATTCGATTCACTCCTCCCCCTTTCTCTTCAGCAAAGAGGAAGCCTCCCATGGCTACCAACCATCCTTGGCTTATCAAATTGCAGAAATATTAGCAGCGTTCTTTCCTATGGAGGCTAAACAAGCAGCCCAGTAGGGAAAAGGGGTTCCAAAGGTAAGCAATATAGTCAGAGACAGGCAGGCCCCGCCCCTTCTGCTAGGAGTCCGTCGTGAAGATCAAGTGACGCAGCTGTTACATGTGTGCAAAAGGCACAGGAGAAAGACAGGCGAAGCTCTGAAATCCCCATAATTTATTTTGACCTATTTCTTTGACAGTGTTATTGAAATCTAGTGGATGGAAAGACAGCCCATTCTTCACCACTTCTCTCACACGGTACTTCATGAAGTGGCTCATTCAGGAACAAACACATATCATTTACAGTCCTTGAAATTCAAAAGAGTCATCTTTAGAGCACGAAGCTAAAAAAAAAAAAAAAAAAAAAAAAAGCCACGAGGGAGAATTGGCTTAGTTTGTTCTTCTCCCAAATAGTAAGCTCTAACCTGACTAATAAACACAGGTCCTTATTGGCCACATAAGAATATTGCTTTGCTCATTTAGTGGCTTGGTCTAGATGGAACGTTTGCTGGCAGTATTCAAGAATGTCAGAGAATGTGGCCGTTATAAAGGTCTCTGAGGTCCACCGTCTATGCTCTACAGCCAGAGCTCTCACTAGTCAAGTACTGTGACCATGGACAAACTGCTTAACCTCCATGAGTTGTTTCCATCAGTGACACAGGAATCATCCCGGTCCTGTCTCCAGGGCTATTAAATCTAATTTTGATTATTCTTCTAACTTCCTCTGACATACAGAAAAGACTGAGAAAGGTTATTTTTATTTACATAAATGCTGATAAATGTAAGATAAAAGAGCTACCACTTTCAGGGAGAGTTTTTAATCTCTAAGGATAGTTGTGTACACAGTTGCTTTTCTCTTCCTATGAAAGCTCAGTTATATTCTACTGTTTAATACTGGATGTGTTGACGGCAAACAAAAGAAGGTATATTTGCTTACAAGTAAAAGGAAATTAGATCAGGGCCATAAAAATGTGCAGCTCCTTGTAACTTGGATCAGTTGTTAGGCATGGTCCTCCAAAAAGGACTTTGTGTTCTGGTTTAACTGTGCACAACCATCGTCCAGGGAAGGCAGAGCAGGGCTTTGGTAGGAACGGAAGATTGAAAGCAGTAGCAAAAGCAAGCACCCTCCCTAACATTTTCAAGTTAAAGAAACAAGGATATTATAATTTTGACGTAAAGTATTCTCTCCTCAAGCGGTTCTTGTGTTGAAGGCAAGGTCCTGAACCTAATGCTCTCAGGTAGAGTGTTATTGGATCATGACGGTAAAGACATAAATTCATAATAGAGTTGGCTGTGGAAGGTAGAGACTGATTGGTTCAGAGGAGTGTGTCTTTGAAAGATTTATCTTGTCTCTGGCTCATCCACCCTTCCTCCCTTCCTTCCTTCCTTCCGTGTTTTCTTTACTTCTTTCATCCCTCTCCCTGACTTCCTTCTGTCACCATAGATTTCCCTCTAGCTTTCTCTGCCTTTTCCCTTGCCATTTTAAAATAAAGAAGCTCTACTGTCATGTGCTCCTTACTTCCCAATATTCTCTCAGATAATAGACACACAGCAATGAAGACAGTCAAGAAAAATTAAAAACACGAGTTTCTTCCCTCCTATAAAAAAAATTTTTTTTCATTATGGCCTGGAGAGATGGCTCAGTGGTTAAAAGCACTGACTGTCCTTCCAGAGGTCTTGAGTTCAATTCCCAGCAACTACATGGTGGCTCACAATCATCTATAATGTGATCTGATGCCCTCTTCTGGTACAAGCAGGCAGAGTGCTGTATACATAATAATACATAAATCTTTTTTTAAAAAAATCTTTCTTTACTAATGTGGCTACCTTGGGTAATTTTTCACAGTAATAAAAAGAGATAGAGAGAAACACACACCTATTAATGGTAAGCAATGAGGTAGTGGATTCTGGTAAGTTAGATATTACATGAGGAAAATGCTAGGAAGTAGATGGGTAAGAGAGCAAATACCTGGGTTGGCTTAGATACCTTGAGAGGATTGATTGGAAGGAAGTTGCTAGGACTTCTGTGTCCAGCAAAGGACCAAATAATGGAAAATCCCAAGATCTGGAAGGATGTGGTGGGGAAAGATCCAAGGAGACTGATGTCCAAGAGGGAGCACTCATTGCGTTGTATGCACCTCAAACCCTACTTGAGGTGCTGCTATTGAGCTGTTTTCAGCGAAGCTGGGAGCTTCATAGCTTAAAAAAGTTCAGCTCTCTGGGTTGAAGGAACAGGGTATTATTTCTAAGATGCCAGCACCAAGTAAACCCAATGGTTCTATGGAAAGGTGGCAGGAGATGATGTAGACTAGCCCTAGGACAAGAAGCAGTTGTGAGGAGAGTGAGCATGATGTTAAACGCTGGAGTCCCAGCATCCGTGAACTGCAGAGACTATTCCATCAGATCACCACGTGGAGTCGAATCCTCAACCTGTGGACTTTTTCCTCTGTGTATATTTTTTTGTTTTGTGTCTTTATCCAAAAGGATTTTTATTCATTATTATTTTCTTTCATTTATCACAGAGTCTCTATTTCAATGTGTTCTAGGAATGCAGATAGAAAGCAGTTCCCTGTCTTTATAAATCTTGTGTTTTATCAGGAACGCTTTACACTGTGTCTACCCTCTGTTTTGGTTCTCAGACTGAGCATCACTGGGATCCAGAGGAAAGACTCTGTTAGATTCTAAATAGACAGATGGCACAGAGAGAGTATTTTATTTCAGTTGAGGTAAAATCTACATAAAATAAAATTCACCATTTGAAATTCAACAATTAGTAGAAAGAGAGATGGCCCAGTGGGGAGGAACGTGTGCTGCTCTTACAGAGGACTTCAGTTTAGTTTCCAGCAGCCATGTTGGGAAGTTCACAATGGCCTGTAACACTCTTACTATGTCACCCTCTACAGGCCTCTACTTGCGCTTTCTTCACATGCATAAATCTACACACAGACATACATGCATACATACAATTAAACTTAAAAATATAGAAGTTTTCATGTCAACAATTTAATGTCATTTAGCTTATGTACAATGTCATGTACCTCCGATACATATCTCCGTAATTCTAAAAGAAAATTACACAGTTATTTGCAATTGTACAGTCGTTTGAGGATTCCCATATCTACCAGCCCCTATCAAGCCTCAGCCTACATTCTTTCCCTATAGACTGTGGTTTGTTTGAAGTAAAAGGAATCTTAATATATCACCTTTTATGTCTAGCTTTTTTTACCCTGCTTAAGCTGTTTTTATACCAAGTTGCCATTTCATAAGTCACCAGAGATTCCAAGTAAATGTACAACACACACAAACATGTATTTACGTACATACATACATACATATACACACACAAACTCACATACATACATGGGCACACACATGCATACACCACAACACAGAAATGCAGGTGTATTTGTTGCTGGGGATACAAACATATATGTGGTCTCAAGCAGAAGCAAATGCACACCATTTTGATCTTGGCCATCAGCCTGAAGAAATAGTTGGAAAATAACTCATTCTAGAAAAACATATCTAAAGTTTCTCCCACTTTTGGATATGACAGGAAGGGAAAACTCATGTGCCTAAACTTCTGGAGGCAAAAATAAAACTATATATGTGGCTAGAGAGATGGCTCAGTGGTCAAGAACACTGGCTGTTCTTCCAGAGTACCCAGGTTTGATTCCCAGCACAGTAGTTTATAATTCTCTGTTACTGCAGTTCCAGGAAACCAAATGCCCTCTTCTGGTCTCTGTGGGCACTAAGTGCACATGATGGCCAGACATACATGCAGACAAAACACCCACACACATAAATTAAACTAAATAGTAAAAAAGTAATCATTGTACATAATCCTATGATCTAATGACACTTTAGATGCTTAAAGACATTAGTATTTCAATTGTTAAATCTTATCTGCCAATTCCAATAGACTATACATTAGAATCATCTACCATAATGACTTCACAGTACTGCAAAACCATCTCCTAAGACAATAAAATCATCTTCAATAAGTCAAATTTTGTTCATACAATAAGGTCAGAGGCAGTATCAATTGAAATTGGAGAAAGCATTTTAGGCTTTTCAACTAATCTTGAGAGGATTCTGGCTCATAATTCCCTGACGTTTCTCCAAGGGATTTCAGACTTTTAGAATGTTATAGCTTGGCGTGTGTCACAGTGAATCTTACACAGCCTGGCAGAAAAAGGTATCTTCTTGAATCCAGAGTCATCAGCCTGAGCTCTTTTAGCAGATACCATCTCATGATGTGTGTGAGAGAGTGGTTGTCACTTACATACCATAAATCATGAAGAGATGGACAAACACAACGAGGCCTAAAAGACAGGTGTGAACTGAACAGAGAGAAAGTCTCCGAATTAACAGTGCTTCAGGGTGCCACTCAACCATCAGGATTTCATTCAGCCAGTTTCTAAACATTGCTATTGTAATGGAGCTTTATTTACAATTCAGTGTTTCCTGCCACTTACTGTGACGTGGTAAGGTTAGATGTCGGTATCTCACCCACCCATGTGTCGAATGGGTTAGATTGTGGTACTTACTTTGATTAGACAGGTTGGGAAAGGGGATTTCTTCATCATCACGCAGCAGGATTCAGGCTTCTCAGTCTCACCTTTGCTGAAACTGGCCAGCCATGAAAAGCAGAGGGATAGGATTGGCAGGGGTGGAGGAGAGGGGTGACGATGTGGTGCAAGCAGCAGTCTTTCACCAGAACTGACTGTAAAAACCTCCCTTTGTTGTGCCGTCAGTGATCTAGTGAGCAGGGATGATTGCTATGCAACCATTAGGACTTGAGTTTGGATTCAAGCAATCCTATAACGAGCCTTTAGAGTGGAGACAGGAGACTGCCAGACTGGCCACAATACCTTTAGCTCTAGGAGCAGGGTGAGATGTTGCCTCAAAGAAATAAGATGAAGGATGATATAGGAGGACGTTAAATAACCCCAACCACCTATGCATACACATACACGCACACACACACACACACACACACACACACACACACACACACACACACACACACGGGGAGAGAGGGGGGGAGATGCACACAGGCATGCATGCACCCCCATACACACATTTTTTGTTATGATTTTTATATTCAATATCTTGAACAGTTCTGTTTCATCACTGAAAGAAATACCTGAGTTCTCTAAAATAAATTCTTTACAAGCAAGTTATGAAATAAGCCACATATTCTTTTATAAGCCAGAGTTCACAGTTGTTTCAGTTACTTGAGTAAAAAGTTTCTGCAGATAGTTTTCAAAAAAAAAAAAAAAAACCATGGTAAATAATTTATTTTCTCATTAGTTGATTAAAAGGAGTAAGAGATACCCTCTGTTAGAGAAGGAAGTTATTTTTCCTCTGCTATTGCTACACTTAAGTAGCTGCCTCAAAAGCACTAAGCGGTACCTTAAATTCTGTGACATTTAGTTGCTCTGTGAAAAATGAGATGCCCATGCTGTGTACAGAATAAATGAAATCAATATGGAGATGCTGGCACTGGTCAGAGAGCTAAAACAACCTAGCATAAATAAGAAGACAGAGGTAAGAGAAATCAGGAGGTGGGTTTATGAGATCAATCAGTGGGCCTTTCAGGTATTGTGCACATCATCAGTCTCTAGAGTACATGGCCCTCTATTTGATAGTACTTGGAACACTCAAAGCCCCTTTCAACTGGTTTGATGTTAAATTGTATTCCATTCAAAGGCAATCCCTATTTTCTGGAGGCTCCACTAGTAACAAAGAATTCAGCAGGTAGAACTCCAGCCACATACAGAAATAGAAACATGGCTAGACATCAGTCGGGAAAAGACATGCTACCTGCACATGGGATCAAATCTCCAAAGGGCCACCTGGCAGGAGTTTGGTTGTGCTTTGTAATATAATTTGGGTCATTTTTATTCCTTTTTTCCTTTCTTTTTTCTTTTCTGGCAAGGTTTCATATAGCTTAGACTGGCCTCAAAGCTACTATGCATCCTAAGTTGGCTTTGAACTCCCACTCCTCCTGTGTCCACCTCCTGAACGTTAGTATGTGCCATCATGTCCAGCCATTTAGGTCACTTCTACAGCAATATTAAGGTACATTTAGCATTGATTCATTTGCAAAAGATGTGGTTTTTTTTTTCTGGTGAGGTTGATTACCTCGTTTGTCATCTGGCTGGGTACCCCCTGATCTTTTTTTTTTTTTTTTTTTTTTTTTTTTAAAGCTGTAGACATTTCTAAAAGAAAAAGCATCCCTGCCCAGTAGATATTAAAGTCACTTCCTGAGGTAATTATGGAAAAAGGTAATTGGTGGTGCAGAGATCTGACAGCAGTAGGTGACTATATGGAATGAAGAATTAGCATAACCCTGATTTCATATGTAACTAGATTATGACAGAACCCAGCTTACATTTACAAGTGAGGTAGTATCATGTGAGTGCCTCTGTGCTTAGGGGAAATAGGGAACCTCCAAACATTTTATTTACAAATGTCAGTTGGCCACTATCACATAAATGTCCTCATACATTTTGGACCCTTTGTGTAAAATAGAGCAAACTGGCTACTGGCTCCCGTAAAGACCTATATGACCCACAATCACATTTATCTCAAGAGCATCACTTGTCCTTGAACTATTCTCTGTACTTCCTACACACCTTGTGAGCATGCAAGTTCTCTAAGTTGGGCTTGATATTGCATGTATGGCAAAGGAAAATTAAAACTTCTAGATATACGCATTCCCTACAATTAATACACACAATACACACACACACACACACACACACACACACACACACACACACATATTGCCCTTTATGGGAAGAGCAACAAGTGATAGTTGTGATTTAGATTACAAAAAATAAAAGATGAGGGATTCTTCTGCTATGTCCTTTGTGTGTATCTTTCCAAAATGAGTATATTGAAATTCAGCATCCAATGGGACAGTATTTAGAGTTAGGACCCTTGGAGGGAGTTTAGATCATGACTGCTAGGATAAGATACACTTCTAAAAGAGGCCCCATAGTAGAGGAACACAAATAAAAGCAGTATCTATGAGAATTGGGGTTTCACTAGCTACTAAGTATATACTATTTGGGCTACTTTGTTATACTGGAATGCATATAAGAGGCCTGGAAGAAGATGCTTAATCTCTCATTGGCTGTAGAGTCCATGATAGTTACAGCCTAAAGGCTACTTAGAATTTTCTTCCTTCTCTGCTTTCAAGATCTGAGCCTCAATCATGGGAAACTTTGCAATTATACCCTTTAAAGCCTCTCATCTAGGCTACTTAAAAGTTTTGCCAACTGTCTATGAGATGTCCCACTCTGATATCTTTAATATGAATCACATGAGTAGCCGTGAGAATAGTTTAGGAGAATGCTTTGTCAACCTGATCTTCAATGTGCATATTATTCTCCCACCCTCCCTACTGCAGTTAGATTCCCAGTTGATGAAGCCCCTTCCCGTGACAACTCTTGCTTATTAGCACTGACTCAGCTGCACCATTGGGAACTGCAAGGGTCAGGACTGAGCTAATGAGAAACAGAGGTACATTGGCCTGATGGTTCACCTGCCAATGCTGTGCTTAGGTCAATTACTAGCACATGGTAGAGGTTTAGAAATCCTAATCTCATAGAGAATGGTACACAGTACTGTTGAAGGTATCCGCAGCTCACTTAAAAACACACATCCACACCCCCACATGCATATGTACATAGTCTATTACCTTTAATATGATGCACCCTGAGATTTGCAAGCCAACTTATTTTCTTATTCCACTCTTTATACCGGAATCACAAGTCTTTTTTTTTTTCTTCTTTTTTAAAAAATTTATTCATATTACATTTCAATTGCTAGCCCATCTCTTGTAGCCTTCCCATTCTTCCCTCCCTCCCACTTTTCCTCTACTCTCTTTCACTATGTCTGTGACTGGGGGGGACCTCCTCCCCCTGTATATGTTCATTGGGCATCAAGTCTCTTCTTGGTAACCTGCTATCCTTCGTCTGAGTGCCACCAGGCCTCTCCATCAAGGTGACGTGGTCAAAAATGGGGCACCAGAGTTCGCATGAAAGTCAGACCTCACTCTCCACTCAACGGTGGAGAATGTCCTGTCCACCAGCCAGGGGTCCTGCTCAAACTATGGCACCAGCCAAGGACAGCATAGGCAGTAAACTTCGAACCCCTACCCAGAATCACAAGTCTTATATCCATGACTGTAATTCACACAAAGCAAAAACAAATCTTCGAAGTTCTACTGAGGAGCTCTGGTATTCGTTTTTCCATTTCTAAAAAGTCTGTGACCAAGTAAAGGTCACTGCATCACCCAGTGATTACTGAATTGGGAGCTCTGCAAATACACATTTGTCCTTTAGTACACAGCAGGCTGTAATTCATCCTCCTGGGCTCGAGGAACGACTTATACTGCACAGAGTTCAAAGCCAAGTCCTTGCTTATCGCTCCAGTCAAACAATTTCATTTCTATCAGTTGGTGCTTGTACTTCAGATTTTATGGATCCAATGGGTCTAGTGAAATTTTATGACCCTGCAACACAACAAGAAGAATAAAGCTCCAGGAAAAAAAAAATCAATATAATGTTTAAGGTCTTTGTTACCTTTATAACCTCCAGTGTTCTTTTACATATAAATGAATAAATCAACCTTTTAGCAGAAGGTGCAGTGTTCAGTGTCTGCTCAATACTTGGTGCTAAGTCTGATCATAAAAACTATCAAGAAGTGCCTAATGGCTTTGCTACCTGAACAAGCACAGTTAACGAAGAATCAATCGCAGAGTGAGGGTGGTATTTGTATATGTGTGTTTTATGCTAGTTTGTGCATAGTAACTAGCTGCTTCCAAAGGAGAATAGCAACTTTAAAAGAATTAGAAGGCTTCATAAACTACATGGTGCTTCCTTTACATTGAGAGCGTTAGATTAAACATTTCCAAACATCAAGTTTCTTTTACTACTGGCTACTTTCTTGCGTGAGAGACACTCACTGAAGCTTAACAGTTGACTCAGCAGGATTCTGAGGCTATCTTTCCTCTAACCTTCAGGAGAATGGCTTTTCCTTATGTCAGAATCTTGGAAATACGACCTGAGAATATTTTCTCCAGTGTATTTTGAAAACTATCTATTGAGATGCTAAATATTAGAATAAAACTAAAATTAAATTCTCCCCTTCCTCTAAATGATTAATATCACTTTGCTCCCAAGCCTTTTCTAGCCTGCAGTCTCTGAGGATTGATAATCCAAACTCAGAACCTTTTAAACAGGAGTTAGCATCAGGTAAGCAATTTGCATATTTTGCATTAAATTAAATTGAGTAAGAACCTGGTTTGGGGAAGCAGCTCACCTTATTAGGAACAGAACTTTATAGCTCACCATATAACAACTCAGTAAGTACTGCATAGCAACTAAGACAGCTCACCATATAACTCAGTAAGCACAGCATAGCAACTGAGACAAATTATTTGATATGTATCCCAGTCCAACCAAATACCTGGCAGGAAATACAAGGCCTACACTGCAAAGATAAAATACAATGCAATAAAAACGCTAAATTTTACTGTTCTGCTTGCATAAACGCCTTCTAAGAAAGAGGCCAGAGGACGTATTCCTCCCCATGTCCAAAGTACTGAAACCCAGAAAAATCAGGGCTTAACCTAATTATAGCATTAGCAAGACATGTAACAGTGCACAAAAGGCCACTTGTAAATAGTCATTCCTGTAGCTCCCAACCATATATTTCAAGAGACACACACTTGTACCTCCAGCCAAGGCACAACAGTCGATTGTGACAAGTCTCCATCACAACAACTCTTCCAGGACTCTGTCTCCTCATGCAGATGATCAGACTAAGGGTTGAAACTGTAACCCGCCTGGGACTGACACTTTCACTTTCATTATTGCTGTTAGGAGCAGAGTTAGTGTTATTCATTATTTTCAGAAAAAGTCTCATGACTCATTCAGCTCAGGCTAGTGTCACATGTGTTGCACAGCCAAGGATGACTTTAAACTCCTGATTCTCCTGCCTGAACCTCACAAACATGGCATTACAGGAACGTAGACCAAAGTTGGTTCAGATTTTAACTTCAAGTTTTTCTCTGTGTTCGAAGGCTTTGTTTTTGTTTTTTTTACTAGCCTATTTTGTCCTCAAAGCTTTCTGTCCTTGTTATAATTTCTCAAGTTGCAGACTAGAGGTCAAGTGGAGGCAGCAAGTTTATCTAAGAATGTGTTTCATTAAAAATTATAATTTACGAATCATGCCGATCATCTTGGGGGGCCATGGGAAAGAACAAGCAAAGAGGTGATGTAGCTACGTGAGCTTACAGGTGGTGTCATGGCTGAAAGATAGCCAGGCCAGTATCCGAGGAATGTGTTGAAACCAAAGGTTAACACCTCCTATATACTTTATTGTTTTTACGATTAATTTTATTTTAAATTGTGCATACTTGGGGGGTGGGGTAATTACACATAAATGCAGGTACCAGTGGAGGCCACAAGCGAATGTTAAATTGCCTCAGAGCTGGAGTTACAGACTGATAGGTGTCTGAGGATGGTGCTGGGAACTGAGCTCTGTCAGAGCAGTGCATGCCCTTGAATATTGAACCAGCTCTCTAGCTCTTCCAACATATATTTTTTTTAAAGAATGCATTTGACAAATGTGTTTTTCACTGTGAAACCTCAATGCTAATAAAGTTTGTGCTCTGGAAGTTGGCGACAATTATGAAATAGCCTCTTCTGTCTCTTTAGCCTAAACTTTCAAAGAAAGGCATGCTTTGTATTATAGACAGGTTTAGTCCTTAAACAGTGCATGAAAGTACCCTCTCTGACTCATCCATCTTCCTATTAGTTTTCATTACATAATTATAGGAATAATGTGTTTGAGCAGAAAAATAAGCCTACAGCATTATAAGATTTAAAATATATAATAGCACACATTTAAAAGTATTCTGCTAACAGCAAAATAGTGTGAGATCAAAATGCGAGTCGTAAAATATGAACGTAAGTCAACTTCTCAGGGAAGAGCAACACTGCAAACCAGCTTTGTTGGAGCCTCAGTGTCTTCGCCACATGGAACTTGGGTTGTTCTTTAAAAAAAAAAAAAATGGAGTGGAAGAAAAAAGGTTCTCTTTCAAAACCCCTCTGGATCCTTCTTACAGGTTGAAAGCATTTTCTTGCTCCTTTATATTTAATTTATTATGCTCAATTTTGAGTGGCAGTTTAATTGTGACTAGGAATTGCACACAATCTACTATCTTGGCAAACTTGTGATAAGGGTGTCCCCTCTTCCACTCACTGCATTTGCTCATCATTTTAAGATGTCTGCTCTGGCAGGAGATGACAGGTCTAGAACCCTCACTGGCTCCAAGAAGAGGTCAGGTAATTCCTGTGAAAGCGGACTTTGTCTATAAACCCATAAAAGACCTCCAGAAATGATCACAGGCATCGTTCCAGGGATTGAAATCTACCTGGTTGGTTGAGGCACAGAGACAGCTATGTTTCACCTGTTCTTATTCTCACTGCTTCTCTCCTATGCCGTCTGTGGAAGCACAGCATCGCAAAGCTCAGAGGATCAGGATTTAAAAACAACACTATGCTGTCTTCCCTTTTAGGCCCCTCCCAAAACACCACAAAAATATTTATAAAACTTCTTAATTGCTCTAACTACCTCCAGCTTCTAAAATTTAACACGTTAGTTATATTAAAGCAGAAGTGTTCATGGGTCCAGTAGTAAAGGGAAGGTAACAGAAATGGAGAGCAGGCATTAGCCAGCGGCATGAGATTTAAACATATGAATTCATTTAATATTTAATAGTAGGCAATGCTTCACAAATTCAAACACTGTGAAATATCTCAAATTTCCATATAGAAATATATATTTTTTAATCTGGGAAAGAGGCAGAGAGAAGTGGAGATTTGTGAGTTCGAGACCAGCCTGGTCTACGAATGAGTCCAGGACAGCCAAAGTTACACAGAGAAACCCTGTCTCGAAAAATCCAATATATAAATATTGATAAATGGACATACTAAGATTGAAGACAATGTGTGATTTATGTTGAAATCATGTCCAGGCAACTGATTTGATACAGATTCGAGGCAGTTTCCATATAGACAATCAAGCATCATTTTAATTTTTGTTTCTTTCAAATAGAAGGTCTCTTCTTCTGAAGTCAGTATGAGGAACTGACTTCAAATCTGAAAACAAATCTGAAGCCAGAGATTTCAGGTGAAATTTATCAAAAGTGTTCAGTTCCTGGCCTGCCTCATAAATCATGCATGATCCCTGCATGACAATGAAAGTTTATAAAGAAAATTCACATTCAATCAAAACAAGCAGTCTGAAAATTGATATCTACCTTGCTTGGTTACATAATCATTGCAGGACGTTAGTCTTAGACACTAGTAACTGGGGACTTGGGGGAACAGTATGCACAGTGTAGTTGACCACTCAAAGTTTCTCTTCTCGCTCCATTTGTATTGACTTTTGATCTTTGCATTTTAACTACACATGAAGGTTTAAAATTTGCCAAAATGTCTAAGGACAGTCTTTGAAGAATTTAGATAATGAGTCCACATGTCCTGTGGAACCAACTATGACGTAAATGGCTTTACCAATAAGATCTACCTGTGGCTGCATCACCTATGAATAGGATGGTCTGGGGGTAAAATCCTGAAATCCAGAAATTATGAACGTGTTGCTCTTTAAATGCATAAATGAATGTGTTCATCCAGCCGAGGCTGTTCAACTTGACTGTATGTGACTCTCCAGAAGCATCTTCTGTCTGGAGGCGAGAAGATCCAGTTGTCTGAATCCTGAACATCAGCCCTGTATTCACTTTTATATACCACTTTGTAAAACAGTTATTGCAGGGAAATAGAAGGGGATTTTATATTGTTTCTGAAATTACAGGTTTCCCAGATCTTTTCTAGAATATATCCATCACAGAAATCAGAATTCCTTTAAATTTCTTTAATTATTTGGACTATATAGAATGAAGAATGGTCATGAAGAATGACGATTTTAAATGCTGGGGGAAAAATTATATAGTATATTTTGTCATACTCTTATACTTTCTTCCATACAAAAATCCATAAGCCCAAGCTTTCTTCAGAGATCCCAGGCCTATGATATGTATGATCCTGCTGGCTCTGTCTGGGTCACATACAATACACTGTCCAAGCACCTGCGTAAGTTGGCTAACTGTTAATATATTCCATCAAGAACAGAGCACCTTGCATGGCTAACTTACTCAGAACCATTATCTGGAGTAGCCATCTGTCACCCTAACCCCCTCTGAGTTCTACAGTCCCCGACGCCTGCTACCCTATTTTTATTTTGCTACCCTGCATAAATCTGTTAAGCTCAATATGTTACCACCAATTTTCAAAAATCAAAGGCAATCTGCTGGCTTATAAAACAGCGATTACTAAAAATCGAAGGGTATAATATGCTAGCAATTCATGCAGTGGATAAACAACGCTCACAGGAGTGGGGTTGAGTCACAAGCTAACTGAACCCCTTCTAGAAGGACTGCTTTAAAATCAGATGCGTTCTTTCCTTACACAGTGCAGGCTTTGAACCCATTCATGTATTTCATATCTAATAAAAATCTGAACAGTTGGCCTGATTGGATTTTAAGTGATGCAAATTTGAAAATCAAATAGGCAAACTCCCTTTAGACTTCATCTATTTAGGCTATAATTGTAAAGAACTACAAATCATATTTACTACACTATTGAATCCCTTAGAGTTTCTGTATAAAAATTACAGAAAGGGACAAATATTTGCAGGTGTGGCTTTCTGTTTATTATAATGAATATAATTTTTCCTTGCACGGGTTGTCTCCTCTTAATGTGCCACATTTTCCTCAACACAAGAAATAAATCATGTTTTCTTTCAAAAAATCTTTATTGATTTGGGGCAATAATGCTGATGCTGGTACATAATGCCGAGCAATTTTTATCTAAAATTAAATTTTTCTTTATCCAGTAATTATGTGGCACACATTTGTGTCTCTACTTACATTTTCAATCATATAACTATATTGCTTAAAGTAACACCTAGTAATCTACCCTTGAAAATTGTTTTTTCTGTGTGAAAGTTTCAAGGGATAAATCTTCTTATGGTTGTATTTAATACAATCGAACTTATACAGCCTTCTACAGTTATAGATGATAGAATCGAACATATCTAGTGGCTAGTATTCAAATGACCATGGAAAATAAGGGTCAGAGTTGGAAAGTCAGCATTTTGAAGTCCCACATGCTTTACCATTATCAGGCAGTTTAGATATTAATAGGTCTATTCATTCATATTTAATGACTTCTATTACTCTGAAATCTGAATGAACCAGAACACTAGTTCTGAGAGTGAAAACAGTCTCTTGCGTAACATGCCCACAAATTAACATTTTCTGCATAAAGCATTCTGAAACTTTCCTATTTCATTTGAAGTGTTTTTCAAATATGAAAGAAGTTTACACAATTATAGAAACAATAAACCTTCCCTTGTTATTTCCTTATCAAATGGAAACAAGGCCTTGAGCAGTCTTAATGTACTTGCAACTTGCAAGACAAAGAATAAATGCTACTCTATTGAAGTTGGAATTGCAAAGTCAAGCACCTCTAATGGTGTATACTCTTTCTCTCAAACACTGCTGCCTTGTAAAGTTGACAACACCCTTCCTGTGATAAATATCTCTTAAGTTCTATGGCACATGTTTATAAACAACTTGATGGGTATTATCATATTAACAGGTTAACTTAAGCATGCTGGACCGCAATCTGATGCATCCCTGGGATAGGCAGATGGATCTTTTCCATGGTTTCACCTTCTACTAAATAGTTGCCAGAGTTTAGCGTTTCACATCAAGACCTTGGATAGCAAAACTAAACTAAAAATGTGTGTAACAGACGAATAGATGATGGTCATATGAGTTTTTTGTTTTGTTTTTGTTTTAATTTTGCTATTAGTGTACATTATCATCCCAATGGCACAGTTCTGTTTGGATTCACACCTTGATGCAAAAGAAACCAGCAGTTGCACTTACTTAATTGCTGAGAAATACTGACACTGACCAGCTGGCATTAAGGGTACACTATAGTATTCTTTTGGCATAGCTCCCTGCTAGGGACACTTGAATAGAATGCAAGAAAATCTGGTGATTTGCCATCCAAAGACTCTCATATGCATTCTTTTAAAGCAAGACCACAAACAACCCTCTAATGACTATGGCTGTGGCTATAAACATCTTTTGACCTGTAGCATGTGAATGCCAACCTGCAATATAATAATAGGGTCCGTGGGGCTTTGTGAGGATTCCTTGCAGGTGAAATCTGTAATTTGCATGGTTTCCAAAGCAGCCACCTTCTCTTCAGTTCCCACACATTCATAGCAGTTTGCCACATTACTTGCCAGAAGTGCCTCTTAGGCCCACAGCAAACTTTGCCTGTTCAGAGTTCTACAGACTTGTTTCTTTTATCTCTAGTTTTTAGGTACTAATTTATGTCATTCATCCTCCAGATTCTGGGCTACAGACTTTATGGGGAGAACCTGGATCCTGTAAAATTTTTACATATCTCCATTTTGCAGAACTCAGCACCCGAGAAATCCTTAAAGCATTAACAATAGGCCAGTAGACAGCACACATCTGACAAATGCTTACTATAAACACCAGTTTTGTTTGGAAGACATTTGCCTACACTTAAAACCAATGTGATGATTTGCAAGTTCCTTGACAAAGTACATCCTGAATTTCTCTGCTTTGTTTCTGAGCTTGTGGCTTTAAAACAGAAGTTGTTGTCTTGAAACCTCACTTGTTATGTAGTGCTGCTTCCTTTGTTTTTGAAAACTTAGAAGGGAAACAAGAGTTCCAAACCTCCAATACCAAGGAAGTAACCTTATGAATCTGAATGGACATGGAATCCATCCAAACCTAAGTATGAAATGCAACCTACCTGTGTGTACGAGAGATATTTCTAATAGGCATTCGTGAAGAACATGGGCTGGGAGGTGAGAAAAAAAACACTCATTAAAAAGTCAAGTTCTCTATTGGAATTGATGATAAATGAAAGAATCAATGCAATTTAACAAACTCAGTATTATCACAGGATTCAGAAATTGGCCTCTGCTCATATAAGATTTAAAGTACAACAAAGAACAGGGTAGTAATTTAAGCCCTGTGGCAACACAATCACTATAAAAATACAATGTATGCAAGCTAAAAAGTTGATACAGCAGAATCTGCAAGGTATAAAGTGATGGATATTTGATTGTTTATATAAAATTAGCCCCTGCCTCTCTGGGTCAGCATCATTTTATCTACCTTTAAAGAGTGAGTGTCACTATCCATGCCCAGATCCACTGCTGTAAATATTGGGGTTTGGTGTCTCTGTTAGAACCATTGCTGGTTTGTTGGATTGCATGTCGGCCATATAATTGACTTTCTGAAATAAAATCTTGCTGATTTACTTAAACTATAAGTTCCAAGCCAGCACCATTCTTCCTAAGATTAAAAAGAGTTCTCAACACAGTGGGGTACCCACCACAGTGTCTGGCATGCTATTGACTTGCTGTCTGATAACATGTATCTATCTTATCATTTCCTCTCTAAAAGGAAAAGCAAAGGTTAAATTATAATGGAGGGACAGTGGGATTCTGCCTAATCGAAGTTTCCTGGTATTTGATATTGGAGTATACTAGGCATTTGTCTTTATACTATTTAGATATATGTTTTGATATGTGGGCTTGAAGGGAAATTCTATTTAAAAAATAATTTCTATTATCAGTGAAAATAACAGACTGAGTATTCAGCTCAAAGTAACACACTCCCAGTCCAGCACTCTCTATGCTGATACAATGGGCCAAAGGGGCTCAAATTGTTTCTAGTACCATGAAGTGTTGATGATTCATTGCATCTGGTGATAAATATGAAATGGAGAGAGAAGGCTTACTTTAGACTTTATCCCCAGCAACAGCTACTACAAGCTAGAGTCAAGATACCCTATTCTAGATCTCATATTGGCTCTCATTGCTGATAAGATTTTGTGGATATTAATTCCTCTAACCCTCATTTCCTACATCTGGAGGGCAAGGTGTCACACGAAAGGGCTGCAGGGGGTTCTGGTCATTCTAAAAATGCACCATGTTTTTATTTTTTTCTGAATATTCCTTTCCTTTAAAATTATAATTTAAAAATCCTAAATATCACATAGTCGCTAGGTGCAGTTTGAGTCTAAAATGAGCAAGGCTCACAGTTTAAACATTAGTCTCCACATATACCATAGTAACTAGAGCCCTTACTATAAAAGTTCAAATGCCCGAGGTGTGAGGCCCAAAAGGGTATTAGCTCCCAATACACCAACTAAAGACACAAGTTAAAAGGAAGAAAGAAGATTAATTATTGGAAAGAAGAACAAGATGGCCTTCAATCCCAACATACATCTTCGGGGGTGTCAACATGAGGTTTAGCTCTAAATAGAGGTACGAACTAAGCAGTCCTGATCGAGGTGTAGTCCCATCCACTGTTTGTTCACCCATCACTGCCTCAGCTCCACTCTGGTAAGTGGTGAGTGGTCAGAGCTGTATGAAATCTCATCCCAAGAGGCAGGTTCATCCTCTGGCCAGTATCAAGGCGCTTGCTTATCCCTTCCTCCAGCCTGGAATTCTTGGTAATTATTATGTGACACCTCCCAGCCTCCCTTGTTTCAATAGTCTCATGAACAATTCCACTCTGTCTTTCTAGCCATGAATGGGAAGGAACCATATCCTCTGAAACCATGAGTCAAAAGAGACCCTCCCATCCTTCTCTCCTCCCTTATGTTATTTCTGTTAGATATTCTCATCACAGCAGGGAGCACAGGGACAGCTTCATGCCCAGCTCCCTCCATATAATTTAATAGGTCCCATAGAGGATACTGTGCATCTCTCTGTCACAATAAAGTAGCGACAGTATGGCAGCCTCCGTGGGTCACCTATGCATCTCCTCAAATAGACCCTTGCATTACAGGGAAATAGTGACTATTCAACTACATGTTGGGTACATTTACTAATTTGTCTCTGACCTGAAAAGATACACTGATGGCCAACTTGGCAATACACCTGCAAGATCCCCTGCATCCTATGCAGTATAAGATAGTTACTCAAAGAAGTAAATGAATGTAATTTAATAAGCAATCCAAAAACAATCTAGTGCTTTACTGCTTTCAAGTGGCGAGCCAAATTATCTACTTCTAGACAAAGAAAAAAATGAATAACAAAATAAAATGTTTATATAGAAATATAATGGAGATATTTCTATCAAATGTTAAAAGCAGCTGTGTTTGGAAGATGAGAAAATAAGCATTTAATTTTAATGTGTTCTAATGCAGAGTACTATTGTTTTTTAAGATGAAAATGATTAAACAAACCAATAAACTTCTCCTTAAGGAAAGTTAGAAATATAAACTGACCTTCTCAGATCTTTGCCCTTCTAAGAGTGGTAATGCCTGTGTCTGCAAACGAACTCCAACACGTGAGCTGAAATAAACTGTGCTTTCAGCAACGCTCATTAGTGAATGCCTAACTGGCTGGATGAACCACTAGGTAATGGGATACATTCTGATTCAAAGGCATTCTTCGAACACCCTTTCTCCTTCTCTACTTATTAAAGATGACAGTTACCATAGTTTGAGCAGGACCCCTGGGCCCAAATCAACCTATCATAATGTTCTTCTTGTAGGTTTCTAGGACCCTCTGGATCCTTCTACTTTGCCATTTTCCCATGCTTCTCTCATCTAGAGTCCCAATAGGATGTCCTCCCCTCTGTCCCAGTTTCCTGGTAAGTGAAGACTTTCATGGGACATGCTTCTTGGGCTAGTATGCAGAGTAAGAGGAAAATGGGAGGGAGGGAGGAATGGAAGGATAACAAGGGATGGGATAACCATTGACATGTAACAAGAATAAATTAATAAAATAAAATAAAATAAAAGATGACAGTTACTTATGCTGAATATATATATAATGTAAAATGTTCCTCCAACTCTAGAATGTTCCTCATGTGCTTAAGAGGTTGGTGTGTTTCAAATACACTTGCAGGAACATGCTTGTTTCCTCTACTATAGCCAGTTTCCAGGCTTAGATTTCTTGGCACCAAGGCACTTCAGTCCACGGTTCTGGGGAGCTGGAGAGATGGCTCAGTGATTAAGAGAATTGGTTGCTCTTCCAGAAGATACAGGTTTGATTCCCAGATAGGATATGGTAGACCACAATAATTTGTAACTCCACCTCTAGTGGAGTCAATGCCTTCCTGTGGTCTCTGAAGGCACTAGGCATACACATGGCACACATATGCATAGGCAAAATATTCATATATATGGAAAATAATAAAAAGTTTAAGAATAAATAAATAAGCATACTTGACTCAACCTGTGGCTCTGAGACATAGGTCAATAGCCTCCCCAGCACCCCTGAGTGTGTTGGCAGCTTATTTGATTAATAGATGAGTAGATACTATACAACTCTTAGAAGCTCTTACTGTTTTTTTTTCTGAATATTTTATTTGTCATGTTAACTTCTTGTCCCCACATGAGTTAATTGAGTGAAGTACACATTTTCCACATTATCTTTGCAAATTAAATAAAATAAGATGTCTTTATCTTTAAGATTTTAGGTAAAGTTTTTGGATGAGTGATTAGATTACATGGTCTGTTTCTCTTTGCTGCTTCCTCCTCAACTCCCTACAGAGTGCCTGGTACCTGAGAGATTTTCAATAAGCATTTTTCTGTGATGAATTCCAAAGCTCCCTTTATTGAGACATCAAAGAAGAAGATATCAGTGATAGAAGGGGCTGGGGCCATGGAACATTTTCTTCTGTGTACAAATGGCTGTTGTATAACTACTCTCAGCAGCTGTGACAATCAGCACAAGAGCCTCAAAAGAGTAGACCCATTAGCACAGTGTTCTAGAGTAGGGGCTAGTGACTTGGGAGGCTGTACCTCTCCCTGAGGTGTGCAGTTCTTGCTGAGGGAAGGGAGACATTTTCTTCAGTGTGTAGCCAATGGTTGGATGCCTGTGCTCCGGTATATACTGGTTCTCCCTCCCCTACTCCCAGAAACAACCACAGTGAAACTCAGTAAGTCATCAAGAGAAAAGGAAAGGACATGATGAAGGATGGGGCCTGGTTGGAGAGGGGATCTTCAGGAGTTCAAGATGCAAAATGTTTATGGGATGAAATGATCAAAGTATGTGAGAATGTCATAATAAAAGCCATTCTTGTATATAATGTGTTATGATGTAAGAAACAGTTGTAGCTCTTCGATTTCCCAGAGTCATTTGCTTCTTCTATTTCAAGCAATTTTAGGCTGCAGAATTTTATTTTATCACAAATTAATCCTGGCATTTTGGTTAATGAGAAAATCTACGTTCAAAGATCTTTAATATTTACATGGATTATATCAGAATCCATACTATTTATATAACTCAGCTTATCGGGTATCTTTCAGCATACTACATGCTAATTATGTAAGAAATAACAATATTTGCTCACTTCCACTTTTGGAAACCTGTAGGAGAGGCCACTGGCAGCCTCAAAAACATCAAATTTCAGGAACACCTTCATCTATTCAGAACTTATATAGTTTATGGAAGTAGATTAAAAGAAACACAGCCATGCCTGTGTACATATTTGGCTTTCTTTACAGACAAGGGCTGCCAGTGAGGCAAGGAAACCCCAGATAATATTGGAAGGAATCCTTAAAGGCCAATGTGGAGTTATCTTCCCAGTTTCTCCTACTTGAACTTGGGATGAAAACAAACAAACAAAAACCAAAACAAAACAAAAAACCCAAAGCATGAAGACTGGAGGTAATGCCAGAACTTGTTTGTCTCTGGGCCTTTTCTTTATGTGAGATACTAAGAAACTCCTGCTTTTTTTATTCACAGTCATGTACGCATCTCCTATTAGTAACTGAATTGAAGCCAGACTGACTGCTCTGCTTGAATTTATGTGCAGGAGAAATCTTACTGTTCTTCATGTCCTCTCCTGGAGCTTGCTACCTTGGGAGCTATGTATATGCAAGGACTTCTCTGAGGCGAGCACAAAGTGAAGCCTCACACCCTTAAACAGAACGTGTCATTCTCCCGCATCAAGCACACCAGTCCCCATAGACCTTTTCCCAGCACGTCCCACCTGATTTTGCTAGATTTGAGAATAGAAATTAGGAAACAAATAAGGCTGTTAAACAGACTGAGAGGACACCTAATTCATTCGAATTCTCCCTTTCCCTGGAGACGTGACAGCCACCTCTGTGGCTCAGTGGCTCAGGTAGGTGGTTTCTCGGTGTACTAGAATAGTAACTGGTAAGCATTAGAAGGCATATTACTGTCACAATCCCCTCCTTAGTCCTTCTCCTCCCACTATCAAGGCTCATGCAGGTCAAGCTTCTGGGACTCTGTGATGAATCTTCTATTTCTGTAGTTTTCAGTACTATCACTGTATGAACGGCTCCCTTTGGGTTCCTTGCAGGGTCTTGTAAATGTGAACTAGGAAAGAGTCTTAGAACTGAGAGGACAAACCTGAGAGTAGGGAGAGCAATGGACCTGGAGGCTGAGGTACAGGTGCTTGGGTCACTCTGCCATCTACTGGAGCTAAGGCCAAACACTGCCTTCTGGGTTTCGGGGCTTCTTATTCTGTGTGCCAGTCAGTCCAGAGTGTGTTCTCGTGGACACAGTGCCTGCTGCAGGTGTTTGACGGCCGCATAACACTGGACAATGCAATGGCCCTCTCTAATGCTCATGCTCTCCAACTGCGAGAGTCCATTAATAACAGTCCTTTATCTTCTGGCTGAGTGATGATTACATGAAAGAATCAATATAAAGACCTTCTTCCCAGAGCTTGGGTCTAAATAAATGGTGCAATGCTCATTGCTACCATTTTAGTATGAATTCTAATGTGAGCAACTGGACTGTGGGAGCCAAGAATGTCGACAGCCAGCTTTAAAAAGCAGTGTTCTCTGTCTGCTGTGGGGTTTAGCATTAGATACCTCCCAGTGCTCAAGACCTGTCTGCTTGTGAACTGTTTCTTCCAGGTGACTCTTATCCTAGAGAAGCTGTGTGTCATTACAAACATTCTGTGGCCAAGGAAGCAGCAATCTAAATGTCCCTGGACGAGGTGTCAGATTTCAGTCTGAATCTATTCAGTCTGAATGGTTTATCAACCAATCCAAAAAGGTAGCACAGGCCTTTACCCATCTTCTTAGGATGCTGCACCAAGAGGGATACAAGTTCAAGGCCTGTGAGGACTACAGTAAGTTCAAATCCACTGTGGGCTACATCATGGGACATTATATGAAATTGAAAAGTGTAAGGAGAGCTACGGATAAAGATTAGGGGTAGATGTTTCACCAAGAATGAATAAATAATTCTCTATGTTCTGTATTAATTGCAGGAAATTAAGTTCATAAACAAACAAATTACTTCATTGTCAGAGCAATACAGGGAATAGCAGATACCCTGACTGGTTGACCACTTCTACACACTGTTGAAATATGGAGAATAGTGTAATAACAATGAAAGGTTATCTTTCAAACACAGGCTGTGGGGAAAACCTAAAAAGGTAAGTGACACCAAGAAAAATTAGTGAAACTGGTGTTACGTTTTCAACAGTACCAAAAAGTTTGGCTCCAAAAATCAAGCACCCAAACAATGCTGAGGCCTGCAGCCATCTCGCTACACTACCTGCTAGACACCCAGTTGTCCAGAAACAAAGAAGAATGGGAGGACTGTGTGCCCATGTCTCAGTGTATAGCCTACAGTGACATGCACTGTAAAGAGCTGCCTTCGTAGGATAAAATGCCATTTCCAAAACTTACCTTAATAATCTAAATATGTGTCTTAAGGGTAATATCTACTAAAATGTATAAAATGCATTAACCTTTATCTCCTGGTCAAATGCCTCCATTAAATGGAAGAGTTCTCTTTATTTAAAATTTTCCTTATTATTTGAACATCTTATATATGTATACAATGTTTTTTGTTCCTACCTGTTCCTTACTATCTGCCTCCAATGGGCCCCAGGATTCATGAACTCTGCCTTCCTCCTGAGCTCATATCCATTAAAATTGTTATTGTTATTAATAGCCCACTGAGTCTAATTAGTACTGACCACGTGCATATGGATGCGGGTCCATCCATGGGGCAGAGCCAACCTTACAATAGCCACATTCCCAAAGAAAAGTTCTCTCCCTCTCCACATGAGCCGGGAACTACCAATAGTTCTTTAGATTATTTTATAATTAAAAATTAGGCCAACTCAACAAGAGGGAAGCCATGCCTAATGCTGGAAACTTAGCTACTACAGGAAGCAAATGAGCTTTATATATAGATTTTAATAACCACATTAAGAGAAGAATCAGGAGGCTGGGCATGGTGGCTCACACCTTTAATCTCAGCACTCCTGAAATAGAGGAAGGAGATCTGCTGCAAAATTGATGCCAGCCTTGTTTGGATATTCAATTAAAGCCCAGTTTGGGCTACACAGTGAGACCTGATATGGAAGAATCAAAGAGAGATAGGTATAAAGAAAGGAGAGAGAGAGAGAGAGAGAGAGACAGACAGACAGACAGAGAGAGACAGAGACAGAGTGAGTGAGTGAAAGAGCAAAATAATTGCTGAAATATATCTATTCTGTAAATAGATAAAGTAAATAAAGGAAAGAAACAGATTGAAATGGCAAGCTTAGACAGGAAGCTCAATCTTAAGAAGTTTGCAAAAAGATACTACAAACAATGTCAGCTGTCCTTGTTTATTTAATCAAGTGTTCAACACATTAAGCTATCATCATCTATGTGCCAGGCTTTAAAATATTTGTTTAAAAATAATCACCAATGAAAAATAATACCTTTACTGTTCAAGCACTCTATCAGTTTAGTAAGATTCTACTCTATTTGCACAAAGACATACCTCTGCTCTTCCATGACCAAGGGAATATAACCATGTTAGATGGCACAGCTTACCTGCCTGTCAGTGTTAATCCTCCCCCGCCCCCCCGGCCCCCGCACTGCTCCAGGACACTGTTTGCCAGGGGAAGCTGTCTGCTCCTAAGGAAGGAGTCACAAAGAGCCAACAGTTTTATTACAGTAATATATTTCTGATCAAGCCCGTCTTATTTATTTATTCAATTCATCTTTGAAAGCCAATTAAAATTTAATTTATCTGATCTCTGGATTCTAAACACTATTTGGCCATGAATCTAACACTCTGTAGTAACTGCATTACTAGTCATTGTGCCCTAAGGTATTTTAGACCAGTTTTTTTTTTAAATTGGCAAATGCCATGTAAAGCTATAGCAATCTCTCTGTAGCAGCCTCTGCCTCATTTAAGAAAGAACTACTTTGTCCTTTGGTAAAAAGTACATATGATAATTTTTGTACCTGTGGTTTCAGTAATAATTTATGTGCATAAATATGCAAAATGTGAATCCATTTTGACTCATTTTTTTAAAATGCCAAATCACAAAATTTTTGTCAGGTATCAATCTCTTTACACACACACACACACACACACACACACACACACACACACACACACCAGATACACATTTTCAAGTAGTGTTCTATATTGTAAACCTTCTTATATGTATAAGAAATATAATTTTTGGGGATGTAGACCTAAATGGATGGCTAGTATTGTAATTTATCTATTTGTTTATGTAATTTGACAGGGTATTGCTGTGTAGCCCTGTCTAACCTAAAATCATGGCAATCCTCCTACCAGATTCCAGATGTGAGCCACCATACTTGACTTGTTTTGGGAACTGTATTTTCTGCATCGTAACATAATAAATTACCCTCCTAAGACTCTAATTCAAGAAGTAAAGCAGTAAAGTATATATCCTTATGCATATCATTGTAGAGTTGTAGGGCTCAGTTGCCTTCAGATAGAAGAGAGCAAAAGCAATTCCCCACCCCTTTACTATTCAGCCCTTCAGGGGTTGGGAGGAAGGAAACAGAATAGGATGCTGATATTTATGACAGCCATGTACCCTAATTTTCTCAAGTCAAGTCATTCGTAAATGTGTTGATATTATTTAATGTTTACAATAAGCATGGGAATTCAGAGGCACAGCTATAAAACCTGAGTAATGTGATGAGGAAGATATTTTCTGCCACGGCCAGAACTGAGCGTTCCATCCTGTAATCATACAAAATAGCGAGGGAGTCATGTGCCACAACCACCATGACTAAGGCCTTCCTCTTGAGATCACACTTGGATGAATATTAGGAGGCCATGGACTGTCTAAGGAAGCAAAAGCAAAGCTCTCTCAAAGACAGAATAAAGGAAGACCTGGATGGAAAGCTGAGAACAACTGATTTTGTTACAGAGGGCTGAGCTCTTCTCTGAAATGGCTTCTAAGTCTTGAGTAAGTCAAGAATGAAATCATTACTTCCTACTTCCACCTCAAGCTACTCTGCCTTTTCTGACCTTCCTTTTTAGTAAAAGGAGTTGGCCTTCAGCAGAAATCACTATCAGTTTCACGCAGAATTTTATTTTAACATCATTGCATTTGTTTTTGTGGTAATATTCTGTCTGATGATAACACTATGTTATTTGAAGGGATAGAAATATAGCTTTTGCCTTGCAAAATACCTGTGATTTTAACTGGGAGAAGACGTAGTGAAATAACAATAGCAGGTAATAGGGGTGTATAGTAATAGGGGTGTATAGTATTAGGGGTGTATAGTAATAGGGGTGTATAGTAATAGGGGTGTATAGGAATAGGGGTGTATAGGAATAGGGGTGTATAGGAATAGGGGTGTATAGGAATAGGGGTGTATAGGAATAGGGGTGTATAGGAATAGGGGTGTATAGGAATAGGGGTGTATAGGAATAGGGGTGTATAGGAATAGGGGTGTATAGGAATAGGGGTGTATAGTAAGAGGGGTGTATAGGAATAGGGGTGTATAGGAATAGGGGTGTATAGGAATAGGGGTGTATAGTAAGAGGGGTGTATAGGAATAGGGGTGTATAGGAATAGGGGTGTATTTCCAGTAAGAAACTACCAAAGTGAAGACATACAGCTGCACGCTCCATGGATAACATGGAGTGAAATTTAAAATTGTCTCTCTGGTCACATGGACTGCTCACAAATCAGATGCAAGCCAGTTTCTTGGTGCTCATTTCCAAGCTGATTAGAAACACTGATCTCTGTTATAAAAGTGTCAGACCTTGTTGTTTTTCTGTACTCAGGCTGGAAATCTTAGAGTACATTTGAACTTGTATATATTTCAAAATAAAATGTTGATACTTAAAAGAAATTGCAACAGCACTCTATTATAATGCTAGTAATGCTAACAAAGTGAATAAGAAACATCCCTGCAGTCAAATTATTTATGTTTCCTACTTGGGTGTAGGCATCAAATTTAATGAGAAACTGTGAGGAAGGGCTTGTGGAAAACACCTCTATAGGCCAATGACATTTTTTGCTATGCCCAATTTCATCTCCAAATGATGGATCACATCAGGCCAAAACTGAAAAGGAACGGGGGGCGGGGAGAGGTAACCAGAGTGCTCAATTAAGCATCTAATGTCTTTTTAAAAACTCACATAAGCATCACAGGGGAGAAGAGAAAGATGGAGATAAAGTGTCAGAACTGTGTAACTCCCATCTGAGTCACAATGCCTGGTGCTTATTTACTGATGTTTAACACTTTAAAAAAAAAGCATAAACTGTGGACCTAACACTTTTAAAAACAGGAAATTTACTATAACGTGGCAGAAATAAGATGCGTGAAGATAAGCAAAAATGCCAGTATCAAAACTGAAACCCTGGTGGGCATCTTACATCAAGTTTAGGGCAAAGATACCCAAAGTGGTCTCTGGAGTTCCCAGAGAAAGCCACTAGGTGGTATAATCAGAAGGTTTAGCAAAATGCCAAGTTGTCAGTGTTGGAAACTCCCTGTGAGAGGCAGGAGGGAAGGAAGGCCAACAGAGAACGCTCTGTTTTTGTTGTTGATCCCAGTTAGTTTGTAGCTTGTGGATTTTTACCATCCCTCCTCAACGGTTTCTCAGCTACTGCATGATGTCATACAACTATCAGTAGCAGAACACGAGCTTGTCATTATAGAGCCCCCCACTTCTGAAAATTCTCCTGGTGACTATCTAACAGAAGAGATAACAGCTTAGCATAAAAACTGTTTTAAGCCCAAGAAATATTCAGGAAGTTAGGACTACCTTAACCAAACAGGTTAATATATATAATTTTTGTGTAGTATCTGTACTATACTAAATGATTTTTTTTTTCCTGTAAAATGTTCGATTACAGTGTCTCATCAAAAATCTTGGCAAAAATGAGACTTCCAGATTGGAGACAAGATTAGTAAGATAATCACGTGCACGCAAGCATAAAGACCTGAGTTCAAATGCCCAGATCCCATAAATACCCGAAGATGGCAATGGTGTCTTCAGCAGTGAGATGAGGTGGAGACAGGGAAATCCAGAGGCTCCAGAGCAGCTGTCTGGCTTAGACAGCAGTGAACAGAGAGATCTTGTCACAAGTGGAAGGCAAAGATCAGTAGCTAGTGCTGCCCTCTGACCTCCACGTATGTGCTGT
This sequence comes from Acomys russatus, assembly GCF_903995435.1. NCBI lineage: Eukaryota > Metazoa > Chordata > Mammalia > Rodentia > Muridae > Acomys > Acomys russatus. The sequence goes on from NC_067149.1 coordinate 6,861,274, forward strand.
TGATCATATCCTTCTTCAAAGTGCTCATCCGGCGTCTGTAATCATGTCCCTTATGGAGGAAGGAAACTTCCAGCATGCAAGTCTGCCCTCTTCTGGACACATCTTTAGACAGTTCCAGGAACTGTGATTTCCTTTTGATCTCAACAATTTGATGAATAAATAAACCAGAGGAGAAAAAACAAAGCTCATGAAGGAAATCTCTGCAGGAATAGAGAACAGTAGCCTTTACTAAAATAAAAGAAAGAAATCAGTGCCAAGTTCTGCATATATTCTCCAGGAAAAAAAATGAACAAAATCCCCAAAACATTTTAGAAAAGAAATTTGCAAAAACATATCTAATTCCCCAGTCCACTTTGAATTATGGATTAATCTCATGAATATTTTTTATATAATCACAAGGTGACACAGCCTTTTACTTCATAGATATTCAAAGTTTGGAATTTCACCAGAATGTTCAACAAGGTGGTTCACACTGGGCTGCTAAGGAGATAACCAAATCAAGGGCTCTAAAAATAAAATCCAGACCTTTTGGGGAGGATTGTGTAACAGGAGGATGTGTGCTCTGGGGTAAGCTGAATTATTAACTAACAAATCTGAGGAAAATTATATACATGTTCCTTACACTGTTTTTAAATCCCCTTTCAACTTTCCATCAATACGAAATTATTTCTCCATCTTAAAAGTTTTGAAAAAGATATTTTTGTGGGTTCACTTAGAGCTATGTTCCTGAGTGAATGTGCCCAAGATGCTTAAGTTTTGGGGTACAGTGCTGTGTTATGTGAGATAGAGGCAATAAAATCTCCTCTAGTGTGGCTGTCAGGAGACTCAAAAGAACGAGTGGGATATGCCCGGCAGAGCGACTGGCCCGGAAGCCCACGGAGGATGCAGGAGTCTCATCAACATTCTTGACAGTTGGCAAGGAAAACTGGGTTTCATCAGGGCATGCTGACTATACTCCTTCACTCAGCAAATGGCTTCCACCAGTGTCAATTCCTACGATTTTAAGGATCTGTGCAATCTGTAATCTCATCCAAATGGCTTCTCGGGCCTATTTATTCATCTATGCTAACACGCTTGTTAGGATCACTTCTCTACGGCTTCCATCACCATTCACATCATCAACATGAAACATGACTGCATTTACTTTATCTGCTTTCTGTCATGGTGGCTCTTTTGAAGATAGGAACTGGCTTACTCAGCTCTGTTAGATGGGAAAATGTTTTCGCCATTGAACGGGGTCCTCCCACTTCAAGGGAGAGTTCTGTGTCTCTCCCTGTGTGGTGATGAATAGCTCTTCTTGATCAACTGTCCTGTGACTTCCATAAGATGCAGGGACAGTACAGAGCTCTTACCAGTGAGGTGGCAATGAGTTTCAGCTAAGAGCCCTTCTGCTTGGGAGGTCACACACCACTGGAGAGAGGCTCCCTTTGAAATGATGCATAGGATAGATAAGGTGAGACTTCAGGAGACCTGAGTTTGAATTCAGTTCCCATCTATAACAACTATTACAACATAGTGCAGCTCTCGTGATTCCAGTTTGAATTTGATTTTCCCACGTACTTAACAGAGACAATTCAACAATTATATAGAGCTATGTGGTCAGACATAATGCATACTTTTTTTTGTTTGTTTGTCTGGTTTTTGTTTTTGTTTTTCGAGACAGGGTTTCTCTGTGTAGCCTTGGCCATCTTGGACTCACTTTGTAGACCAGGCTGGCCTCGAACTCACAGCGATCCGCCTGCCTCTGCTTCCTGAGTGCTGGGATTAAAGGCGTGCGCCACCACGCCTGGCTGATAATGCATACTTTTAAGACTAGGTATATTACCATTGTGATTAGTATTTTCTATTATTGATATCATCAGTATTAACTCTATGTTGTATATTTTTTTAGACATATCAAATTTTTATTTACTTCACTATTTTCTTTTCTTAAAGCTTATTGGTTGTTAAAAATCCTATCTAAAGTTAGAAAAATACAACTTCTTTAAAATATATTTTCCATAGTAAATTCAAAATGGTTCAAGAATGTTCTAAGGTTTGATTTTAGCACATCCTTTAAAGTTAAATCATACAAAGCAAGCAAAACTGTTTAATCAGGTTAAGTATGTGCTATAAACTTAAAACCAAGCCACATATTTTCCACTGTGATGAGATTTCTATTCTCCCTTGGTCTTTCTTTAAATTTTATTCCCTACTTCTTACTGACCTGTATGTATCGCGTGCACAATGCCTTCTAGAGATGACTCAGCTTTCCTAATTATGCAACAACCTGCAAGATCTAAACTCACAAAAACACTAGGATAGGCAAGCAGGATATTAAACATCCTTACAAGTACAGAAGTGATGGGGAAATATAAAGAAGAGAGTATCAGTAACCTCAAACCTTGCTTTTAATTTCATCCATATCTGTTTACTCTTGGAGGGTGGCTTAAACTCAGATTCAATCTTCTCATTTAGAAAATGTAACTAAAACCCCATTATAACAGTGCTGTTAGAAGGCTTAATGGTGACAACATGTGACATTTGTGGCAGGCAATAAATATATAACAAATGCTGGTTCCACCTCTCTTTCAGTAAGACCCATAAATCTTTGCTGTAAGGGCAGAGTCCACACAGAGGTTGCTAGGTAAATCCTAATGTACTAGTAGAAATGATGCTCCCTCATAAACCACAAGTCCGATAAGGAAGGAACAGAACTCTACAATTACCCAAAATACTAAGAGGCAAAAAGCTCTAATTAGAGATGCCCACATGGAAACGCACAAAATCTTTGAAAGCAGTAGACTGACATGAAGTGACAGCCATACAGAAAAAGAAACACAATAGCAGTTATAGTGATGGTTCAGAAGCTAAGAGCACTTGATACTCTTAAAGAGGGCCTGGTTCAGCTCCAAGCATCCCCATGTTTGCTCACAACTACCTGTAACACAATTTCTAGGGGATATGATGCTCTCTTTTGGCCTTTCTGGGTACTGCATTCATATTGCACACATATATACATTCAGACACACACACACCCACCCACCCACCCACCCACACACACACCTCAAAGTAAAAAAAGTAAAACTTTTAAAAAACTAGCAAAGTAGTGACCCTTGAAACACATGTGTCATCTTAGGAGAGTCCATGCATACTCTTATGATGACACAATGAATACTTCTTGGTCCATAAGATAATAGGGACCTCTCATGCCTACAGCACAGAATATAAGATGAGTTGTTAAGGACGGCAGGGGAAAAGACAGAGTGCTAAATAAGCTGCCACTCAATATAGTGAATGGAATCTTTCATAGTCCACCTTTCACTTATCCTATTAAAACTGTATCTAGTTCAATTTATCAAGTTTTGGAGGATTAGAAAACATGTGAGCAACACCGTGTTTCCATTTAACATGGAGGATTACGTCACTATTATACATGTTGTATCTGCTGTAGCCAGACATGCAGTGTACTTCCATACGTGATGCATGTACACCAGCAATTCACGAACAACACCCCCAAATCCAAAACCACACAAACAGGACAAGCAACTGAGAGGTGGGCACAACCTTGAAGGTTTTAAATTGTGGTTAAAATAATACTCAAAATACAAGTTCCTTGGTTCATTCCTCAACAACACATGACCTCCATCCCTCTATCTACCCTCGGTCCTTCCAGCACTTTGGTTTTCTTCTCCGTGAAGCTGTAATGAAGGAGTGACTTTTCAGAGTGAGGGAGAATTCTGGCAACAGCGAGGTGAGGGGAGGGCAGGAATCAGGCAGCATTACTGATGATTTGCAGTGTGAGCCTGTGGGAAGAAAACTATCTTCCTCCTACTTCTATTCATCTTCTACTTATTATTTTCCTCCTTCTCCTCCCTCCTACTCTTCCTATACTCTCTTCAGCCTCTGTTTCTTTTGCACCTGTCCGCTGTGTCCTCTGTATTGTTCCTTTCTTCCACAATTCTCCTCATCACTCCCCCTGCCCCTGCTCCCCATACTCTTTCTCGTTTTCTTCTTCCATGTCTTCCTCCTCCAGGGCACATGGACATGTATCATCACCTCACAACCTCTTGGATTGAAATGAGCCCCAGGGACTACTGCTAAGCTCACTTCCCATCATGAGAAGGTGTGAGGTGACTAGATAGCAACTCCACACAGATGCCTATTAAATAGCACCTTCCAGAGGCTACTGCACTCGTCTAACAAGATACATGCTGAGAAGTTTAAGTAAGGTGAAAAGGAAAGTACAGAAAATCTGAGACAAGGAAATCTATCCAAGATCCCAATATCTTTATCTTGTGAGAACTACAGTAATTTTCTGGTGACAATATTGGAAATGCACAGCTTCCAGTGTAGCCTTTCAAGAAAACTTGCCTGGTATCATTATCACTCAGAGCCAAGTGGACTTGGCTTCCACAATGGCATCTACAATGGAAACATGTCTCCAACACAAAGCCAAAATGCAAATCTATGCTGTCCTCCTGATGCCCTGAAGCCAAGCATCCTTAACTGTGTCCAGAAACAAAGGAAGACCTGGCAGAGATCAAGGAAGAGTCTCTCCCCAAGAAACAAGATATTGGCTCAACCCACTTATTTCCATGACAAGGAAGAATCACATTCACAGCTACCTGCAGTCAGTTTTGTTTCTGGTGATCCCACAACTCAGCCAAGGTTGTTAAGCACATTAGGACTTCTCTCTGTTAATAGCTTATGAAATTTATCCCAAGAGAAAGGGATTCTCTGTCTCTCAGCAGACATCAATTGCCAGCAGCCCTTAATCTAAGAGTAGAACCTTGTGAAAATATCCCCATCCATGCCAGCATGTACAAGCAACACTAAGTAGGCTCAGTAAAATATATACATAGGTACATGTGTGTGTGTGAATATATGTGTGCATGCATGTGTGCGTGAGTGTGTGTGAGTGAGTGTGTGTGTGTGTGTGTGTGTGTGTGTGTGTGTGTGTGTGTGTGTGTGTGTGTAGGGGTGTATGTAGCCAAATCATTAAAGAAGGAAAGGAGTTAATTAGAAATGGAAGGGTCAGGGCACAGGAGGAGGTGGAAGGGGAAAAGGAGGCAGAAATAATGAAAATGCAGTACTTATGTGTGAAATCCTCAGAATTAAATAAAAATAATAGCAGCTAAATTACAAGCCAGCATGGATTAGAATGAGATTATATGTAAAACAAATAAACAAGTGAACAAAGATACACAATAACCAAAGAATGAGCAATATGGAAATGAATATCATTTCTACTTGATCTTAGAACCCTTAGTTTCTCCTCAGCCTTTTGGCCTCATGTATAAGGTGAACTGACGAAAACCTGGAAGTAGAGAAACCTTCATTTCAGGCTAATGGTGGGACCAACCTAAGTCCTTCTGATGCACAGCTACAAAATCACAGAACTGATAACATTAAAAGAAGTCTTAAAGCTCAGCCACACAGCTTTCATCTTGTGCCCGCACCAGCACCAAGCATCAGAGTTTGTGTAGCTGTGGTCCAGTGTGAAGACATGATGACTTCAAATGACAGGAATTACATAAGGGCACTGAAAAATTTGCCTTTCTGTGTTCTGCGAGCCTTCATGTTGTTACCATGAGCTGATACATCTCCTAAGTTGAGGCATAAAGCAGCACTGCTTGGAGTAAGTCTCAATATAGAGGCTTGGGCAGCTATGCTTAATGACACTGGCTTTAGGCTGATTGGAAAATGGACAGACACATCTCTTCTTGTGATAGGTAGCAATTGCTTTTCAGGTAATAATCTATCAAATTTCACTGGACTCAAATTAACCTTAATCAACATAATATGTTATTCCCCATCACGTTGTGGGCAACTACAATGTTTGAAATGCAGTTCTCTGAGATTAGAGATGATGAATAGAACACTTGCAAAATAGTACCACGTCAAATAATTATCTCAATGTCACATACTGATTCATTTATTTGGCGTTGCATTCCCTGCAACATCTAGAACGATGTTTTCTATAAAATGGGACCAAATAACATTAAAATAATTAACTAATGGAGCTAGCTCCTGGCTTCTGTTAACAAACTGCATGGCACTTGACACCCTCACAGTCACAGACACAGAAGCATCTAAGTGAAAAACAGAGAGTTGTAGGTAAGCTGAGAACAGGTCCAGGGGCATTTTAAAAGTCGTGTACTGGGATGTGCAAAATCTCACTGTTCTTTCCTAATACTCGCTATCAAAGGCATGACTGAACTATCCCCGAGAGAAGAAAGTTAAATATGTCTTTCAAATCCCATGAATCCAAGAACAACAGAAGTACTTCGTGTTAAGGGCATTTTGCTGGAAGGCAATGTTTTTTATTTTCAAAGTAATTTCTTTTATGTGGACACAACCACAAACACATGAGTGGGTTTGCACATGTGTCTAAGGATGTATGTGAGCGTCGAAGCCAGAGGTAAGCCTTGGAGGCTCTTCCTGAAGAGCCACCCAACATGCTGTCTGTGTGATACAGGTCTCTCTGTGGCACCTGGGGTTTGCTGATTAGACTAAGCCAGCTTGCCAGTTTGCATCACAGGAATCTGCCTGTCTCCAGCTCTCTCCCCATTCCTGGAATTATGAACATGCTCTGCATCACCTGGGTTTTGACATGTTTTTTTCTGGATTGAAGTCAGGTCGTCATGCTCGGCATGATGAATAATTTAGTGACTAAGATATCTCCTAAGCTAATCATTTTGAAACAAACTCTTGAAAAGTGTTAGTATCTATACCGGGTGCTGAAGGTAACCACCAAAGAGGCCAGTGCTAGTCGTTAGTAGGAGGAACTCAGGGAAATGGACTCTGGACCATTACACAGAAGCTCAGCTGTAGCCACTTGCAAAGTATTGCTTAACAAGAACTTCTGATAACTGTAAATAGTAAATCAAAGGCAATTCTTCTGCATGGATACATTACGTACCAAGACAGACATTTCCATAAGATCACCCTATTATCAAACCCAACATAGGGCAGATTTTATGCACTGCCAAATGGTTTCAGTTTTGAAAAGTAACATTGGTAATTAACTTGAGCCTTTCTACTTAGAAATGTATCAACTTAATGAATAAATAACAAATATGCCTCAGAAGAATGTAAACACAATATTTCTAGTTCCTTTACTCCCCCACCCCATTTTTCTCCCTCATTCTAAACACAAATCAGTGTTACTTGGAACTTGCCTGCTAAATTTGCTTCACCTTTTCCCTTTTCCTTTCCACCACCTTAATCATTCTCCTTTTACTTTTTAAAATTACCCTATGAGCGTATACAGGGGGAAGAGGTCCCCCTCAGTCACAGTCATAGGGGAGGGGAGTAAGGGGAAAATGAGAGGGAGGGAGGAATGGGAGGATACAAGGGATGGGATAACAACTGAGATGTAATATGAATAAATCAATAAAATATATTAAAAAGATAAAAGAAGATTACATTTAGGGGTGTGTGTGTATGCATGTGTGCATGCGTGTGTGTGTGTTTATACATACACAGGGTTGCAGGTGTGTGCATCTGTGTGCATGGAGGACAGGGTTCACCTCCAGGATGTTTGGTGAACCTCTGGTGTCATAGGTTCCTCTCATCTTGCTTTTAGAAATAATTTATTTTTATCTAATGATGTACACCCCCATCAGAGGTTACAGGACCGTGTTGTGGAGATGGTTCCTGCCATGCAGCCTATGTGAGTTCTAAGGCTGAACTCAGGTCCTGAGCTTTGGGTGTGTTTACCCACCGAGCTAATTAACCAGCTCTCCCATGTTCACAGACATGGTCTCTCACTGGCCTATGGCTTACCAAGTAGGCTACACTGTCCAGGGGCCCCAGGGATTGATCTATCCTCACATCCTCACCCGACACACAACCTCCCCCACCTATTTTTTACATATGGTCTAGGAATAAACTCAGGCCCTCATGCTGACCTCACAAGCAGTTTACAAACCATCTCCCCACTGTAAAACATGCGCTTGTCATATGTATAGGCTGCTAAAATTCAAACTTACCTTACTTTCACCAAATTTTCTGTCTTTCTCTCTTTAAATCCTTTTACCTAATCCAGTGGCCCAGTCTCCTTACCAAGCTTACCACACACGTTAATTATGTCTCATGCCATTCTTTCCATATAAAGGGTCTTCTCTATCATTTTTACAGCATTCATTTCTCAGATTAATTTATTTTTGACTGACATAATATTTGTACACATTTGTTAGGCATAATGTGATGTTTTGATTTATGTACACACTGGGTAATAATCAAATCAGAGTAATTTGCATATTCATCTCCCTAAATTTTGATGATTTTTGTGAGGAAGATATACTTAAAAACATCTACCTATTTTGAGACATATGATGTGTTACTGTTAATTATGTTTACTCTGCTGTATCATAAAATATCATAATTTATTTCCCCTATCTAACTGTAGCATTAGACTAGTTTACTAATCCCTCCTCCTTACCCCTCTCACCAATTCCTCTCAGACTCTAGAAACCGGATTCAACTCGCAAATACTGTCAGATCACTACATAAGAGAGACATTATAGATGCTACATATGAGAGAGATCATTTAATGTTTGTCTGCTTGAGCCTGGCTCAAACTTCATATGCTATTATAGCCTCCACGTCTATTCTATCTTGTAGCAACTAGTAGGATTCTACACATTTTGAGAGGGGTGTGTGAGTGTATGTGTGTGTGTGTGTGTGTGTGTGTGTGTGTGTGTGTGTGTGTGTGAGTGTGTGTGTGTATGTGTGTGTGTGGGGGGTCGTGTTTTATGTCTGGTGAGCATTTGATTACCTAACTTGGCTGCTGTGAGTAAACTTCATGGGACATTACCGTTCAGGTGTCTCTCACACAGTGTGCCATCATTTCCTATGATGTGAGTGTGGACTGTTGGGTAGATCTCTTTTGGGTTTCACATGGAGTTGCCATATGGTTTTCTATAATTGTTATACCCATTTATATTCCTTTACTATGTCTTCAAGAATTCCATTTCTCTGAGTCTTCTCCAGCCTTTGTTTCTGTTTATGTTGTGGTGGTTCTGGTGGTTTTGATTTGCATTTCCATTTTGACAAATGGTATTGGTCATTTTTTTAAGACATCCATTGCACATTTCTACATTTTCCTTTTGTACAGACATTTTTCTGATGTAATGTCTTGGCTTCTAAGTAGGCACCTTCCAAACATGTCAAGTGTTAACTCCATTGTTTTATCCCCGTCTCTTGGAGGCACTACATTGTTTCTACCTGCATATGCCTTGTTATGTATTTTTATACCACATTTGGAAATCAGACACTCATTATATAACATTCCACCACAATATGTGTCAGTCATTCAATTGTGCAGTACTCATTGTCTTCTGGAATCCTCAAGTAACCCCCTCAAGCACTCAATAATTTTTAATGCTTTTTTTCCCAATAAAATTGGATTAGGTAAACAAAGGATTCTCAGTTCTGGCTTCACAATGATTAATTTCTGTTATTGTAAGAATTTATAAAGTAAATCTGTTGGCTTTACGATTGTTTCCTTTCTCTGTTGAAGAAAGCAAACAGATTGATTTATCCAGCAAGCAAGCATTAGTTCTGCTGAACTGAGTTGGTGTAATTCAATTGTTCATTACAGGGCGAGAAAAGGCCTCTGATTCTCCTGTCACTATCAAGGAAGAAAATAGCCCGAGTGAACAAAACAGTCAAAATGCTTTATGGCGATGTTTGTTCATAACCCCCTTTCTCTGCCAAATACCAAATTTCTATTTTTCTAAAAAACTGAAAATCACAATATAGTAAACACAAGTTAGGTCAGAAGTTTTGGCAGTGCTGCAGTCACAGTACCTTTCCTGGCTTAACAGCTGGCACGGAACGCACAGGCATAAGGGGAGCCTTGTAGGTGGGCAGATTGGAACAGAGCCTTCCCAGAAACTCAGCTTGGAGACTTAGAGGCAATCAGACATGGGCAGATTTTATCCACCCAATGAATAAAACTAAGAGCGAGGGGTCAAAATCTGAAGTCACCTGGGGCATTCCAGAACAGGTCTGCTGGCTAATCTGCAAAGAGCCTGGTTTCTTTGTTTTACCAACATCTTCAGATCCATTGTATAGAATTGAAAGAGTATATAATTCGAATAGATATCTGTTAATAATTTTTGTACTGCAGATAAAATGTCTGGGTACAATATCATGTAAAGAACATCTTTATTTTTCAAAGTTTCTTATATACAAGATTTGAGGACCTTCGGGTTGTTTTAACTTTACATGAATAATAAATATTTTATTCAATAAGTAGCAGTAAGCCTTGGGAAGGAGTTATCTTGATGTGGGGGATGGGAAACAGAGCTCATTCCTGACCCTTGCTCCTGACCCCAGAAAGTTTGAGCACCTATAGGTCCAAGAGTTGCATTATTAGAGCTAAAACATACACAGCAGAGATACCAATTATTGTCTTACCCTTTACATATACAGTTGCTCCAAAGTATATGAAAATTTTTTTCTAGCAAATAACTTTTGGTTTAGTGAGAATTGTTTCATGGATATATTAATTTGGTGGGAGAAACTTAAAGAAGTGTCCTGCTAATGCTCACCACATATCAGTACTATATCATTGAAACCTCCCAAACAACTGTCCCGCATGTGAAACATTCCTATTATTTGTCTCTTATCACTGTTTCTGATATTTGTATCTTGGCTTAAGATCAGGATCTAAATGGATAATTATAATTATCTGTGCATTTATACATTAAACCATTAGGCCATATGCTGGATAAAGTTTTCGGAATATAAAACAGGTAACTGCTGGTATCCGGAAGAACGAGAACAGAGGATGTCAATGTGATTTTCACATACTCAGGCACAGAGAACACTAGTTTGTCAACTGCAGGTGAATGGAAGGAACTGGAGGTCACTGCATCAGCTAATACAAGCCAGACCAGGAAACATAAATAGGATGTGTTTCAGTCACTATGTAATCTGCAGAGAGCAAAAAAGAAGAGTGTGAAAGAAGAACGGGGAGCATTAAGGAGAAAGGAGCAGGTGGGGCTGCTCTGTGCTAAGAGTCCACAGCGCGTACGTGTCAACATATGATGAAGGGTCAGGAGGACGGCTCAGCTGGTGAAGCACTTGCGGCCAAACCTGACAGCCAGAGTTCACCTCTGGGACCCACATCGCGGAAGGAGAAAACCCGACTCCCGCATCTGCTCTCTGTCCTCACACACATTCTGTGGCATGCACATGTGCCCACAGATAGCGAATAAATAAACATAAAAAAATCCCATGAACATGTAACAACGAGAGTGGTTGTTTTATACGATTAATAAGCATTAATGAATTTCATAAGAAATGTCGAGGTACAGTTATATAGAGAATGATGTCATGGGGAAGGGGAAGCCAGCAACACAAAAGATGAATTTATTTTATTTTAAAGCATCCTTTGAAAAAACAAGAGAGTAATTCCCTTTGTAAGATGCTGAACCCCACAGTGCTCAGTTCTCTGTCACTAGTGGAACTGAAAACACAGGTACTAGCCCCTGGCTCAGCAGAAGATGGGATGAAGGAGACTTTGAATCTACGTTTCTGAACAATTATTTATCCCAGCTTTGCCAGCTGTCTGATGTGACCACAGAAACCCGGCATTCACAACTACACTTTCATAACCATCTGAGTTGGAAACAACAGCTGTAGAGCTTTCATTGAGAGTCTTGTAAACACTTGAATAAAACTATAAAATCAAGTCACTGTCTGCCCTACGCTGGCCTCCCACATGCTCTGTGCAACTTCTGCATTCATCGAAATGCTCAGCTCTCTCTGGAACTATATACTGATGATCCTGTCTGGTTTCCTCTCTGTGGTCAAGTAGCAGGTCTGTGTATTGAACACTGGATGGGGCTTTGCACTTCAGCTTTCAAATAAACAAGGCACTGTTGAAGGTGGCAGACTCAGCACACATATTTACCACTGCTATTTTCTCAAACCCCATCAAGATGACCGCAGAGTAATGTTCTTTTAAAGGCATCCAGTTTTCCTTTAAAAGCATCGGTAGGAGAAAAAGAGCTTCAATATTTGGAAAGCCATAGATCAGTGAAAAGGTGCTAGCTCAGTTAGGAGCACTGAGAAAATGGAATCCCCAGCTAGAAACCTGGAAGCAGAACAAGCCAATTTACACCGAAAATCTGTCAAAGTCGTAGGGATTTGAAGCATCCATTTTTGCAGCAAAGGAAAGAGAAAAGTAAAAGTTTAAAAGAAGACTGTTGATCCATTTTCGAAAAGGCAGCTAGAGCTCCAAATGCAGCTGGTTTATTATAAATAAAAAGATTTTTTTTTCCTTACGGCTGAATTATGCTTCATTAACATATATCCAAATTTCCTTTATTTGTGTGTTAGTGGACTCTTGTTTTGGCTGTTGAGAACAATGCTGCCATGAATATAGGAATGCAGACATCCCCTCAACACACCCAGTTCAATTCGTTTGGTTACATATGCAGAGGAATGCAGAGGGGGTGTCTTGTGATACTTCTACTCACAATATTCTTATGAGATGCCACAGTGTTTTACAAAATAGTACTATTACCAGGCTTGAAAACACACAACTGCTCTTGGGAGGCTGAGGCGGAAGGATGGTCCTAAGTTTAAGGCCAGCCTTGGCCACAGAATGAGATTCTGTCTCAAAGGAGGTAGGAGGGCTATACTGATCTAACTTTCTCCCACACACAGAAAATCAATATTATATAATGTCTTATATTGGATGTAAAACACAAGTTATAGAAAGAGCAGCATGGTGGCCCCCAGATGCTGAGGTAAGAGAATGGGCTACACAATTTCTGTATCACATGAGGAATTAGTTTTTACATAGTTTATTACAAAGCATCAGGACTATATCAGTAATATTATAGTGTGTATTTCATAATTGCCAGAGAGGAGATTTTAAATGTCCTTATCAAGAATGAGGTAGCAAATCCATTAACTGGCTTACTTTAATCTGTCCATAACATGTATACAAACTGAAGCATATCACTATATCCTAAAAATTCACACAATTATTCATCAATTATACAAATTATACACATTCACAGAGGAAGCAGGGTATAAAGAAAGAGAGTCCATGTCCTCTTCTACCACAAGTTTCAAGAAACTAGAGATATATTTTCAGAAAAGATAGAAATCAGGCTTTTGGAAAGACATACCCTGCTGAGCACAGAGACACAGAACTGAGCACTGGGAATTGTGGGAAAGTCAGCATATAAATGCTAACTGTTTTTTAAATTTTTATTGTTATATATACAGTGCTTTGTGTGCATGTACACTTGCATGTCAGAAGAGGGCATCAGATCACATAATAGATGGCTATAAGCCACCATGTGGTCGCTGGGAATTGAACTCAGGAGTGCTCTTAAACTCTGAACCATCTCTCCAGCTTATAAATGCTAGCTATTATGGCTACGGCCTCTGCTGCTCCTATAAAGTGGATAGACACCACCTAGAGACTGAAGCCATTGGAGTTTTTAACTTTGGAAAAGAAACCAGATTCAATTCTCTTATCCTTTCATGCCTTCCTCTTGACTAGAGAGATTGTTCTTTGCTCTCTGTGAGGAACTTGGATAGGTGAGCCACAACTTCTGATGTCTTCTATCTCCTAGGACTTACTACACTAGGCTCTGTCTATCCTGATGTCTGAATTCTTGCACAAAGCATAGTGTAGAATCCGCTAACTATGAGGGAACAAAAGAAGTGTGACAGAAATAAGTAGTCAATACACCATGTGGAGCATTAAATAGGCAAAGAACACACAAGCCCGACGCTTTATGTAGCTCTATTAGTGTATAAAACAGGAAGCAGGGAAAAGTATCAAAGTGTGGTGGTGAAAAGGCTAGGAGACCTGAGCTTCAAGTTGAACTATATGTGTCTGGAAACATGAGGTTGGGACCAAAGAACCACTCATTTGTCCGCAGATAGACTTTTGCTCATTTTCATCCAGATGAGCAAATCAGAAACAGTGGCTTCAGAAAAATGGTTGGCGGTTCTTTAAACATCCTGAAAACAATATAAGTAAAGAAGAGACATTGTAGTATAGGTTTTATAAAGTGGGAAAATGGGCAAACAGACCCAAGGAAGTAGTCAATGTCTGTGACAAGATGCAATTCAGAGAACTGATGTGTGCACAGGTAGCTATGATAAAGAGGAAAGCACATTTCCCAGTGGGTTTTTGTGTCTGTCTTTTTTGTAAGGATCAAAACTTATAAAATTAGATACCACCTGTAGGCCTTAACTGTTGAGTCCTAACATCCAAATAATAAAATGTCCATGACATCTTTTGTGTATCTCCTTTTGATTTATTTGAAGTGAAAGCCACAGAACATCCTAATGTCTTCTTGTGTCATTTTTGCTTTAGGAGGAGAGTTTCCTTGGAAAAGTCTCAAGTGGATTTTCTTGCTGATAGGGAGCAGGATGATTTGCACAGAAAGGAACAAGGAAATTGTGATGCCCATTTCTGAACGGGACAATGATAAAGTGAGATCATCTACAATGCCGCTATAGTCCAAGGTTGGCAACATGCTTAGTTTTGCTTGTCAGCTTGCCACAATCTAAAACCCCCTGGGGAGACAGGCTCATTGAGAGGTTGCCTCAGTCAGCTTGGACTGTCGGTATGTCTGTGCGGGGTATGTTTGATAATCTTGTTGAAGTGAAAAGATCTACCCACCGTGGGTGACACTGTGCACTAGGTAGGTAATACTGAACTGAATAGGAATGGGGAAATCCAGCTGAGCACAGGCCTGCATGCATTATCTTCTTTTGCGTTCTCAATTATGGATGCAACGTGGCTACCTACTTCAAATTCCTTGGCTTTGCCCAATTATGAATCGTAGACTGGAATTACAAGCTAAAATAAACCCTTTCTCTTCTAAGTTGATGGGAGGGCATATCTTATCACAGCAACGAGATTGAAATTCAGACAGTTGGTAAGGGACAGAGGCTAGAGACGTCCAAGAGACACTTAGTAAAAGGTATCGTCCATGGCTTTGCTATTACAGATCTGTTGGTCTAGGCCTGGCTTGTGGTCCTATAATGTGCATTTTCACTTCCCCGTGTAGGTTTGATACCCAAATTTCAAAATTTCTAGAGCAGTACACAAAGTCCTGCTTTCTCTGAGACACCATGCCTTAGAATTGACAAAGTAACAGAGAACATGGCTAGTCTTACAGCTTAGTCTGTAACATTTAGTGCTTGACTCACAAGCATGATGTTTTGAGCTTGATCCTATAGAATCTAAGGAAGAAAAGAAGGTTCTGGAAATGGCTAGACAGTCTGGTCTATTAGGAAAGCTTGAGGGCAATGATACCTTTTCCTAAAAAACAAGGTAGACAATTCCTGAGGAACAACACCTGAGGTTATTCTCTGGTCTCCTTCTGCACACATGTACATTCCCGTCACTCATCCCCACACACCCAGTATCTGGAACAAAAACTCCAAGGTAAACTGAGTAACAGGTGTTTTGGAAGAGGCTCTCAGTCTTTAGGCTGCATCTAAGATGGCAATTAGCAGAAAACGTAGCCAGCAATGAAGCTGTTAAGAAATGATTTTTTGCATAATCTGTGTGATCAGGCATGTATGCTCTGGTACTTAAGGAGAGAGCCTAGACCTTTCAAGGATGACACTCTTTTTACAGATGACACAGTAGGTTTGCAGAATGATGTATAGAAAGAGGCAGGTTTGGGGGTGGAAGTCTAGACAGGTTGAAGCTTTGAACAAACAGCTACCCTTCAATTAGCAGCTCACAAGGTGAGACGCTGGTACAGGTCTGCTCATCTCTTCAAAGAAGACATGAGCCAGCAGCAGAGTTTCAGTGATATTTTGCATATCCTGGCTCGGGGAGAACAGCTCATGTAAACTACATCTGGGGAGACAGAGACAGGAGGACTCCTGGGCTTTGCTGGACAACCACTCAAGCCAAATGGGTGAGCTTCGGTGAGAGACCTTGAAAATAAGGTAGAAAGGGATAGAGAACAGAGAGCTGGCCTTGACTTCTGGTCTACATATGTGTACTAATGTGAATGCACACCAAAACACATCCACGCATGCACTCAAATATTTACACACAGAAATAGCAATAAAATATAAATAAAAGAATTTCCTACGTACTTGAACAAGTTAGCAATTAAAATCTCTTTTTTGGGACTCTGCAGTTATGTAGACTAGGTAGGGACTCAGAGAAGGTCTCAGTGATGCCTTTGCCTTCTATTCCAATATATGTGCTTAAAGGAACTTTTGATTTTTTTACAGGAAGCAATGATTTAATAGCTTTCAGTGTCCTGAGGGTACCACGTAAAATGTTTAGCTGCTGGCAGTGGGAGTTTTGTCTAGATCCTAGGACTCATCCCCGTGGACATGCCCAGAGAGGCATGCTGTCCTGGCAGGGACAACAAGAAGCTTAACAGGGAAGACACTGAACTGAAGATCAAGCAAATGATGTGATTTATTTTCAACTTTGTGATGCCTGTAATCCTAGCAGCTAGGAGCCTGAGGGTCAGATCAGTGGTTCAAGTTCAGCCTTGGTAATATGTCATGTTCAAGACCAGCCTGAGCTATAAGGTCCTACCTCAAACAATGACAACTGCACAATTACTGGGATCATTTCAAGATTTTCTAGAAATATCTAATAGAGCCCTTTCCTAGAGCCTTAAGCACCTTCCACTACAGCCAAACACTGCAATATGAAGGAAAAAAGAAACCAAGCAGAGTTCCTCTGAGCTTATTCATTATTTCATCAACTGGTTGCATAACGAACAGGGAGGAACCATGGTTCTAAAATACAAAACTTAATGTATTTACTAAAAACATATGGAATTTGTTTCTCCTTCTCCTCCTTCCCTTCCTCTTCTTGTTCTTCCTTCTATACTCATAATTTTTAGCAAATTATTAGCTTAACATAATTATTAGCAAAGAAGAAGTGAAATCTATTTGCTCATTATAAAGTGTCTCTATATCACCTCCCCTGTTCAGGATAGATGCTCTCAATTCTGGGGATTGTGCACTATATCTGGTTCCTCGTTATGAGAATTAAATTCCAACAGTGAAACATAGAGTAACAAATCACAGTGTTGATGTCATTGGAATGTGGCAGGTATAACTACCAAATCAAATGTACTGAAGCAATCAAGGGAACATATTCAAGCTAAACTTTAAAATGTGAAGAAGCCTTCTCCACCCAGGTTGAGAAAGAACATTGCAATCAAAGGAATATTAAGTATAAAATCACTGAGAGAGTTTGTGTCTCTGGACACAGAGAAGTTACCACGAATGACACGTATTTAAGGTGCAATTATTTCTCAACTGAATCAAGACCAATTCTTTTCCTTGTGGGATCAAGGCAGTGTCAGGTCCAAACAAAGAAGGCTTCAAAGCTTATCTCTGGAACAACCTACTGGGGAGTGAGAACTCCAGTTCCAGGCATGCCGTGTACTTTGAAGAACTAAAGGAAATGCTTATCTAGGACCACGTGTTTGATAAAAGAATACAGCATTCTAATCTCCCTGACAGTTTGGGACGTAGAGGCTCTCAGTAGAAGAGCAATTGATAGATTGGGATGTCCCAGAAGCTTTAGCTATGATTACCAATCTGATGACTTGGCAGTCCAGGCTGTCAGAAATCCTGTTCATTTACAAAGCTAAAGACACTCCTAACTCTTCTATATGCTTTGGGTTCTTCCTCATCATATTGATTGACCTTGTACGATTCAGAACTAGCTTTCAAGGACTCTGAGAGACTGATTTGTTCAGAATAGAAACTAGCTAAAACTCTGAGTAATTTTGCTGTTGGGATTATTTTTTCCACTTTTTGCTTCCATTGATACTATTTTCTTTCTGTAAGCAGGAAGAGCTCTTTAAAGAAGCTACAGTTAGCTGAGTGACTCTGAAGCTCAAAGTTGTCAGTTTCAGCTGCCTAAAAGCATCCTGCAAGCATCATCTTGCAAGGCAGAGACTGAGTCCTCCCAGTTCCTATGCTTCTCTTCACTGGTACAGGCCTAAGGTAGTGAAGAACCTCCTGCATACATCACACCCTCTCCATCTTCACAACACACAGTGCTGCATCCCATGTCTGCCTTTGAAAGTCTGGCAGTCTTTTGATCCTTCAAGATGTACCTAAATGTTCCCTTAGCTTCCTTTAAAATACATTATGATCATAATCTGGAAATTGCAGTCATTGGAGGTTTAATCTATAATTAGTCATTTATGATAGCTTGCTTGAGTTAAGTTTTACTGAGTCTAGAATCTAAAGTAGGTTCTTTTAAATTTCAATTTGCAAACACTTTGAGACAGATTTAAAATGGGCTTCTTGCTGCTGGTGACTTATGGCTGCTGTGAGAGGGAGTGGCATTCTCCTTTGAGGATGTGGTCCCTGGTGGGTTAGCTGTGCTCCAGTGGCTAGCCCCACACTCATGTGCATATACCCAATACTATTGGACTTAGTGGGTTATTTTTTAAAAGATGACATGAATTTTCTAAAACTAAAACAGGATAAAATGAAACAAAAGTCTCTGGATACATATCTTGATTATCTATAGCAGAATTCCTTCAAAGTAAATATTGGCTAAAACGTGGCCTGCTGGAATTATTCAGGTTTTTGTTTTCGTTTTGGTTTGGTTTGGTTTTGGTTATTTGAGACAGGGTTTCTCTGTGTGTATCCCTTGGCTGTCCTGGACTCACTTTGTAGACCACAAGGATCCACCTGCCTCTGCCTTCTGAGTGCTGGGATTAAAGGCATGCATCACTGCACCCAGCTGGAATTATTTAATTTTGGACTCTGAATTAAATGGCCAGTGGCTTGGATTAAGTTCTTATAGGAGGAGTCCTTCTATCTTGCTCTTTAATAGATATGACTATCTCTTTGCATCTTGACTTTGGAATTAACTTTTATTTTCTTAGATCATATGGGAATGTTATCATCTGTGAGCCTAGCCTTTCTTCTAAGGTCCTGGGTTAGACTCATACAGCAGGGTCTCTAGACTTTGTGTCCCATCCTTTGCCTGTATGCCCCATTTGAAACAGGATCACAGGTCACAACAATTTCACAAATCCATGTCCAGCCTATCATTTATCATTTCTTGTTTCATACCTATCTCTTTGCGCCCCTGGAAGTCCATCTGTGTATTCAAAAGGATGTAGAGAAATTTCACCCTGGCATTGGATTTGCCCAGTAGATGAATCCACCCTTTTATCTGTATGTAGAAACACACAATTGAAACCCGACTTTTTTCAGATAAAACAATGTCAAAATTATCCAATAAAATAAATAAAACCAAAAACTACAGACAAGGAAATTTTAAGGAGATACTTTGCTATGCATTTCTTTCTTTCTTTCTTTCTTTCTTTCTTTCTTTCTTTCTTCTTTTCTTTCTTTCTTTTTTTCTTTTCTTTCTTGTTCTTTCTTCTTATCTTCGTTCTTCTCTTTCTTTCTTTCTTTCTTTCTTTCTTTCTTTCTTTCTTTAAGGTGGGATTTCTTTTCCTGACCTGCCCAAGTCGCCCTTGCACAGAAAATCCTCATGGCTTCAGCTTCTGAGTTGCTGGCTTAACAGGTGCATACCACTATCATACCCACCTTCACCTTAGATGAGTTCAAGGCCATCCTAGCCTCTCAGAGGAATTTACATTTGTTTAGGTGCAAATGTTTGATGGACTAAAACTTTTCAGGAATGATAATCCTCCTAAATTTTAAGTCTCTGCTCATACCTGTTCTAAACCTTTTACTTAGTCATGCTTTGGTTATAAATCACAACATACTGCCCAGAAAAGTAGGCTCTGTATCTATCTGTTCCAACACCTATTTTTATACTCATCTGTATATTCAAATGAATTGTTTCTAAGTCACTTATGATATAGTCATATAATAAAACTCTATGAGGACATTTATCTTGGGCTAATATTCACTTATGAGTGAGTATATACCATGCATGTGTGTCTTTCTGGGTTTGGGTTACCTCACTCAGGATGATCTTTGTAGTTCCATCTATTTGCCTTCGATTTTCATGATTTCCTTGTTTTTGTTAGCTGAATAGTATTCCACTGTGCAAATGTACCACAATTTCTGTATCCATTCTTTGCTTGAGGGGCATCTAGATTTAGATTGTTTCCAGATTCTGGCTATAATGAATAAAGTTGATATGAACATGGTTGAGTAAATGTCCTTGTTGTATGGTGGAGCATCTTCCTGATGCCCAGGTGTGATATAGCTGGGTCTTGAAGTAAAGCTATTCCTGGGACAGATACTGGGACTTGCAGCTGGACTCTGAGCAGAGCACTGAGAGTCCTATGGAAGAGTGGATGATAGAAGGACCCAGAAGAGTCAGGAGGTCCACAAGGAGACCAACAAGGCTGGTGGACTGGACACAGGGGGGCCTACACAAGCCGATACAGCAACCAAGGACAATGCATGCAGAGAACCTAGACCCCCTGTTCAGATATAGCAGATAAACAGCTCATTCTCCCCAGACTTGAGGTGGGGAGAGGAAGAGAAGAAAGGGGAAGCAGGCTACCTGAATGAGACCAGATAAGTTGTGGTCAGATGGTGGGGGAAGAGCTCCCCTCCTTTCAGAGGGCTAGGGGAGGGGAACAGGATGAAAGAGGGTAGGAGGGTAAGGGCAGGAAGATAAAAGTGAGGAGTTAATAATCAGGATGTAATGTGAATAAATTACAAAAAAATAAAAAATAAGAAATACTAGCAGCCAGGAAGTATATGTTTAAAGAATATTTATTTGTATGGGAACATGTTTACAAAATATTCAGTAAAGAAAATAGATTACAAAATACTATTTACAAGGCAACCTTATTTTTTTTAGTTAAATCATAACACAATTGTGGGTTTTTTTTTTTTTTTAAGCAGATATAGGCTGTTTCTGAAAGCTTATAACCTTTATAAAGGCACACGCTGAACTTTTAACAGTCATTATATACAGGGAATAGTATTATAAATTATTTTGTTCAGTTTTTCTTCTTAACAATGATTGCATATGCATATTGTATTACAAAAAGCAAACAACCTAAGAACAATAGAAAGGCCACTGTTTTCTGAGGGTTTGCACCCCTGGATATTACCTGACTTATATATTGTACAGTGTTGAGGAAGAAAGTTTTCTACAGATGTGTAAAATTATGTATTTGTAAGTGAAATTCAAGCAGATGTGGGACTGTTTAGGAGACAAAACGGGAATGACGTAGGAAAGAGGGATGTAAAGAGCAAGGGTGAGGTGCAAGACGGAATACACTCCTACATACGACATATGTATATAAAAATGTAAAACCGAACACACTGAACAGCAAGGAAGGATTTTATTAAACTTGGCTGTGGTTAGACTCCAGGACAAGGCTCTAAATGACCTTGGTGGACCTCACTGCCGATGAGTGGGTTAGGTCCTCAGTGCACTCTCTGCACCCCATGAGTGGGTTAGGTCCTCAGTGCACTCTCTGCACCCCATGAGTGGGTTAGGTCCTCAGTGCACTCTCTGCACCCCATGAGTGGGTTCTATGAGGAAGCCCACTGTGATGGTCTGAATGAGAAGTCTCTTCTAGGCTCCTGTATTTTAACACTACATCTCTAGTTTATTGTTTGGGGAAGTTAAGGAATTTTCAGAGGGAGGAACCTTGCTGGAGGAAGTACATCACTGCAGAAGGGCTTTTACAGTTTTACAGCGTGGTCTCACTCTTTTTGTCCCTCTCTGCTTCCTTTCTTCCTGTTTTATAAATGTAATGCATTCCCTACCAAGATGTGCATCTCTTGGAGCAATGTGTTAAAATAAAAAACAAACAATTAACACACCCTTCCCTGCAACTTTATTTTTGTCATGGAGTGTTTTCTCAGCTACTGAAATGTCCACTTACATTACGTTCTACTGTGGAGCTAAGGCTGTGACAGTATCACTGCATGCGCGCAGGTATGCACGCGTGCACAGACACACACACACACACTCACTCATGTGTATGTGAGTGTGTGTATGTGTGTGCACATATGTGCATGCGCACGCGCAGGCGTTAATATATGGTTGCATTGACCCCATTGCAGTGTTTTACTGTCTTCCTTAGTTACCTGGCTTTCTGTAGCAGTTTGCAAATTAAAGGCAGGGACCCACTGAGAAGATCCAAGGTGGATGAGAAAAACATAGCTCCATTTATTTCATATGTAATTGTACTTTACAAAATTACAAACAAAAACTATCCTGCAACAGTTAACCACAGCAGGGCCCACCAAGGCTCTCTTCTCAAAGGGATTTTTGCCTCACTGTGCAGATTCTTCTCTAAGTGTGTGCATGTGTGTGTGTGTGTGTGTGTGTGTGTGTGTGTGTGTGTGTGTGTTGGGATATCTTCGTACAGTTTGGCTAAATTCAACGGTAGTGCCTCCTTGGGATCCACCTGCTTTCATCTCCCCTATGGGAGGGCAATAGGCACATGTTGGCATACTTGGCTTTTAGATGAGCAAGGGGGATAGAACTTAGGTTCCTATGCTTGCAGCAAGCACTTTACCCATTGAATCATCTCCCTAGCCTCATTAAAAAATAGTCCATTAATATATTTTTAAATATGTAGAGGGGTTGAGAGATGGCTTGATGGATAACAGTGCTTGCTGCTCTTGCATGTCCAATTTCACTTCTCAGCACTCACTGTGGGTGGCTCGCAACATCCTGTAATCCCAGCTATTGGTGATCCAAAAGTTTCTCATGTGCATGTACACACAGAATACAGACACACGCAAAGCATTTAGAATGATACGAAGAGTGTATGTATACAGAATTGAACCAGGTTGCAGAGCACCACAGCACAAGTTATCCAGGCACATCACATTCCGTGTTCTCACCAAGGCTCATCAGTGAATTGTGCATGAAGAAGAAAACAGCGCACTGCCTCTCAGTGTTGCACATTTACTGTTTTAGTACCTAGAATAAGGATTAGAGTTTTCTTATGGATCTGAATTGTAGTTTAGTCCTTAGGATGCATAATCTATTTTCAGTCCTTTATAAGAAAAAGAAGCATATTTAGGCATTTTTAGTGACAGAATTTTGAAATATAATTTTTCTACTTAACTATCCATTCAAATACAATCTGTCTAGCAAAGTATGCAGGCACAGCGGCCAAGTGAACTACTTACAAATTGCTACTATATTGGAGTTAAATAAGAATTTTCTGTGCAATTTAAACCAAATGAGGATTTCTGACATGTCTGTAAATGTTGCTCATGATATCCAATGTCTATTTCGCATTTATATGGCAGACATATTCTTCTCAATAGCTATGTTATATGAAAATTGTTTATTAAAATTACAGTCATAATGTGGACACTTTGCTCCAGTTCTACTGTTATCATGTGTCTAAGGATATCATGCTCACATGGGGTTATTCCACTAGGTTTTCCATCTTTCTTATTATTATACCTTTACAGCTTGTTCTTGATGTCTGGATTTTCACTCTCCACTCTCAGATGTTTTCTCATCCCATTAACATGGCAGCCAAATCTTGTGCAATGATGAATAAGACCTTATGGAAATGCATGAATCATACCAGATACCTGCTCATAAGCAAGGGCTTGGGCACGTATGATCCCTGCCCCCTCGCCTCTAGAAGGTCTTTGATCTTCCATCTATTCAAGAGCACCCCTCCCACCTCTTTCTCAGGTTTTATATGTTGACTTTGGGCTCATCACTGTCTGAGATAGCTCTTACTCAAAGCACTCATGTTGTGATGTCCATCATCTCTCTCTCTAGAGAACAAGTCCTCTGAAAGCAGAGATCTTGGCTCTGTCCACTTCTGCATTCCTAGTCACTTGTATATTTGTTGAATGAGTGCAAGTTTCAATCCATTAGAGAATTCTTCTCTGGAAAATACCATGTCCCCTTGTATTACACCCTGAGGTTCCCCCCATTTTCTCTTGCAGATAAGCTAACTTTAATAGACATTTGAACTTAATTTCAATATTTTAACTAAGAAAGTTTAATGCTCCCAAATTAAGGGAACATCCACTAGACAGTTTATGGGCTCCTTATAATTTGGAACAATTTGTACTATAACAATACTATGGACAGCACCAATATTACACGTTCAAACCATGTCTCTTTTGGAAAAACAGCCTCTATCCATTAGATACCTATATATACTATAATGCCCATCTGTCAAAAGGCCTGACAGTGTTAAAGAACAGTTTCCCTTGTGGATGTTTCTGAAGTTGAATAGAGTAATCCAAGGCCTTGCTACCTGAGGACTTTCCTTGCGCCATTGCAACCCTGTTTTCTTTCCACTGCTATCTGCTCTGAGATTCCAGCTTTTATCTCTGCCGTCTTCATACATAGGCTTTTCTCGTATCAGCATTGTTTAAAAGTATGCGGCTCCTGGTGCATTTTCAAGTCACACCTGTACAAATCCGTCGAGTCACATACATGTATAGCAATGTCTAGCATACAGTGATTTAGATCTCCTTCTGAGCTCAACATAACCCAAGTGGGCAAAGCACAAAATGTCCTAGGATGACTGATTCCCTTCTATTAGTTTGTGCCCACAGCCCTCTGCAGTCTCCATCCACACGCCATACTATATGGTAAGTTCAGGATTGTTTGAGATGCCAATTGGGTATTAGAAGTTGAATCCTCATTGGGGCCTAACCAGGATATTTTTCAAAATGAGAAATTACTCTTACTCCAAGATTTCAGTCTCTAATTATTTGCATTCATGATTTTAAACACCTTTTTGAAAAATATTTTATTATCTAATAGTTGAAAGTCACACAAGCCTAATAATGCTGAAAATATTTAACAACTTTCTCTCTGTTCCAGAACACACTGAAGAAAAGGAACTTATCAAAAGTGAGTCTTACACTCTGGCTTATTCTTCTACCTTGAAGAAAACATTTTTTCTATCTTGGTGATTCTAAAATTCTGAATCAATAGTTCCTGCCTCACAAATATATTGGTCAGATATACTGGACCAGAAGGCTGAAGATAATGCTCAAATGTTTTGGAGAGTTATTAGTGACTCTAAAGGAGGCAAACTATCTCTGTCATTTTTTTAAATTTCTAAGCTGCTAACGTGCACTTCCTGCTCACTCAAGTAATTTATTTTACTCCTTCTCAAGTCTCTGATGGGGTTGAAGACCAAATAATTTAGCTTATAAGTTGAGAGAGTTAAGATAGTATAGATATTGAGTTACATTCAGAATTTTAAAATTTTTTCATCTTAATATCATTAACACATTAGCACAAAAATGTGCATGTGCCAATTAATGTATTTACTTCCACAGCTTACAGAAGAGGAAGGAAAACATTGTTAAGAATGATGTGCTAAGTCAGCATTTTCTGCCACAGACTCTTAGGTCATAGATATATGCTTGTCTTTTGAAATTAATATGTTATATCAAAACACACATATTGACTTTGTATAAGCAGAAATAAAAGCACTTCATAAGAACCATGGTGGCATCATGGCTGCATCCAGCTTTACCCAGAAGTCACTAGTGTAAAGTTCAACTGAACAGCATAGGGTTTTGATAAGGACACAAATGAGATATGTTTTGTTTAAGTCTTTGATGTGAATAGGTTTTGTATTGTTGGAAATTTGAAAATGACAGCTTTCTGTGTATTCTGCTACTATATTAAAGTAGAAGCCAAGATTTCAATGAAAGAAAAAACCATTTCTACATCACAAGATTCTGACCAAACCATAAGATATTAGAGTTAAATAAAACACAAAATGCAGCAAACCCTGCTGGTTCCTATGAGTTTACACTGAAAAAAAAAAAACACACACACACAAAAAAAAACATGCAAACAAAAAGTGACCAGCATAATTTGATAATATTCTAGACAACAGATGAGAATCACATGTTACATCTCAATTGTCTCTTTTATTTATTTATTTTATCATCACCCATGGCCTCTATTCTCAAGAACACACTTTATTCTGATTTATTATATTAAGACTATAACCATGTCTATTTGTAACTTCCAATTCCTTATATTGGTTGAGAATCCTTAATATAAAGCCGAAGTCTGCAGACATGCCATACCCCCTGAGGTTCTGATAAAAAACAGTAGCAAACAGAATTACAGATCCTGTGAGCATGTCTTTCCCACAGTCTGCTGTTTAAAAGAGTTGCTGAGGGTGGGAGAGCCCTTGCCCACCAACACCTCTAGCTGTACTCTACATAGCATCCATGTAGCTAAGTCACAGCATATGCTAGTCACTCAGGGTGCTACAGAGAAGTCCTCACAAGAGGCTAGGTAAACATCCACATTGTATTTGCTACTGGGGTAGTCAAGTCTTCCAAAAATCAAACCCTCTGAATGTTCAGGGAGAGGGAAGCATTTTTACTACTTCTGTTATATTTCTTTGGGGTAGGGCACACATATGCTACAGCACACATGTGAAGGTCAGAGGACAGCTTTCAGAAGTGATTCTCTGCCTCCACAACTTGGATCCTAGAGACCTAATTCAGGCCTTTAGACTTGGCTGCAAGCGTCTTTGTCTGATGAGTCACCTCATTGGCCAGGAAACAAATCTGGCAGTTTAGTTTCTGGGCTGTCCTCAGTATACTTCCTTTTGCTTTTCAAATGACGGGAGCAAAAGAGTCTCATTGTCAATGCTGGCTTCTTGTTTATACCACGGATTTACTAAGATGCCTGTGTTCAATTAAAACTG
The DNA here is from genome assembly GCF_903995435.1 of Acomys russatus. Classification (NCBI taxonomy): domain Eukaryota; kingdom Metazoa; phylum Chordata; class Mammalia; order Rodentia; family Muridae; genus Acomys; species Acomys russatus. The sequence goes on from NC_067149.1 coordinate 6,887,895, forward strand.
GAGTCACTAGGTACTGGGAGGCCACTCTGTCTCAGCATTGCCTGGGGATGTTGCATTGTAATGCAAAGATGTGAACAGATTTCTCAGCATCCTGTACCTCAATACCACAAAGGCCATTCTGACAACATAGTATCTAACAAGCCCTGACTTGATTGACAGCTTTTTCCAACTTGTACCTGATCCTTTCAAAGACAAGAATCCAGCACTTGAGAACACCAATCACTCATAAAAACAAACTCTTGGCACTTCTCTAAACCAATGTAGCAAATGAACACAACTATAATCTAGTGTCTGTCAAAGCAAAGAACATGGATTCAATTGCTTTTTGTGCGTGCGTGTGTGCATGCATGTGCACACACACACACATGGTAACAATTCACAAGATGTAGAGAGGATGATTGTTGTCTATGTCATCAGCAATGAGACTCCAGTCACACTTACTGGAGTTTTTCTCCTAAGAATTCCTACTTGTAGAATCAAGCTAATAAATTCCTCCAAGTTTGTGGGCAGTTAGAACTTTTCCACTTCATTGTACTGATACACAAATGTTAAAAACTTGCTGTGCTTATTAATGCCTTTCAGGGTTAAAGATTAGCATGTATTGCTATTCTTTGAAAATACACTTGTAAAGGACCGGTTGGCACAGCCTCCCTTGTTTCAATCAATCATCCCCCTTCACCAACTAAAATCCTATTTATATCAGATCGCAACCATTGAAATGACCAAGAAGACACCACTCAAGTAAACAACAGAGTTTCTGAGATTGTACACCTCACTTCTTTCTTGAATACGCACTTGGAAACAAAATCAGAGCACAGGCTTCGCCCAAAGCGGTCCTTTGGTAAAACCTTCCTCTCTTCCGGGACACCTCTTTTCTTGCTATGCTTGATTTCATCACAAGAACATAGAGCACAACCCCTTAAGATGAGAAGGGCCTGAGGCCCAGCACTTACATTATTCATGTACTCGCTTAGCAGGTCCTGGAGTGCCTGACGCACGGCATTGCACTCGGCCACGATGCGCTCTCGACGGTCATCCCGGGTGCAGGAGGAGTCCGCCATGAGGGCAGCCCCACTGATGATACTCTCTAGCCTCTCCTCCAGGGATGGCCGGAACCTGGCCTCGCTGAATGTCATGGGGTCCAGGATGATCTTATTCTGAGGGAAGCAGAAGAGAGGAGTCAACAGGGAGAGACAGCTGTCTTGGTCTGTTTTCTAAGTGAAACTATCTGAAGCTAGGGCAAGATAGCCTGAAGAGAAACCAGATACTGAGATGAATTCTAAAACATTCTTGAGAAAGTTTGCTTTTTTTCCATTCTAAATGTAATCTACAGAATGAGAACAGCAAGTCTTATTTGTAGAACGTGTTCTTGGTGAAGGCCATCTATGGGGAGGCATGTTCCGATGAGATAGTGACACTGGCTTTATGACCTTCAAGGAAAGAACACTGCAGCAAGCAGAGGAAGTAGAAAAATTTGAAATCTCAGACATGACTTGTGATCAACAAAGTGAAAATGTCCTTAGACATCTAGGCAAATGGCATCCAACAAGTTAATTTCAGACAGGGAACTAACACCCCTTACGTTAAATCTAGGTTTTACAAAATATGATGCAGAACGTATAAACCTTTGTGAGTCCCCTTGCAATTAAGTGACAGTACCCTCTTGCGAGTTCCCTCTCTCTGTGTCATGCTAATAGTTTAAGATGTGAGCTCTCAGGTGGCTGCTCCACTCCCTGTGTCTGCTTGCTGCTATACTTCTCTGCCATAATGGAATCTAAAACCTTAAGCTGAAATTGACTATTTCCTCTATAAGTCACCTTGGTCATGTCATCTTATCAGAGAAACAGAAAAACAAATAATACAACTCTCATCAGAGAAGGTCTTGTTTGCAGTGGATGGAGGTTAGTATGGACCTCCACAATTACTCAAAGTGCAGAGATTGAGAGAAGAGTTCAGGAAGAGTCATGGAAGGAGGTACAGGCACATTCTCACAGACAGAGAACAGAGAAGACTGCCAAGGTATGGTGTCTTCCAGAAATCACAAAGCATTTGCACAGCATCTTTTGAATACACAGCAGCTTTGGACTACACAACAGCTTTTGTCCATGTGGACAAGATTTGTGAGAGAGCAAGCCAGCCAATATTCTGGTATGGACAGGGAGGAGCTCACAGGTATAGAGAGATCTGAGCCCAGGGATTTTGAGGACTTAAATGATGAGTGTAGATAGATACTCAGAAAGGAAGAGGACAGACAGGACTCCAAGTCTACATGAGTCTTGGATTTCTTAGAAAATTCCTATTTGGTTAAAAGTTCCCTCTTCCATTCACAACGTAAATGACTGAAGTCAGCAAATGGGAGGCGGATACTCTGCTGCAGCCTTGGTCAAAGTGGCCTTCAGATCTGCCTTCTCTTCTGGCTGACAAGAATGGTAGGAAAGACATGTTTGTAATCCCCAAATGTGTTACTTGCTATCTTCCCGTCATGTCACACAGTATTGGGCATAACTGTCCAAATGGTGACAGAAGTCATACTGAGGTCCTGGTAGAGCTTGTGGCTCTGTGTGTCCATTTTTACAGCAGGAAATTCTAGGAAGAACCTGACAGTGGAGGCGGGTATGTCTGCTCTACTGTGCTCTGTCCGCAGGAGTCTACAGTCTACAGTCTGCTCTGTCTACAGTCAAATCACTCTCTCACTTGCCCTCTCTCCTTTCTCCCCCTCCAACTCCTCTGCTGTTTTTCCTTCTCTTCCCCTTCTCTCTGACTTTGCCCTGCCTTTCTGTTGCTGCATAAAATATGTAATAATTATCCATAAGAACTCTGACATCCCAATTAAAAAATACCTGTTCAAAATATAATTTGACTATCTTCCTTATAAAGATTAGTGATTTATCTTCAAAGGCCTACTTTACAGGAAGTCATATTAACATGCACTACCATAAATTTTATTTATTCTGGGCCTCGGATAGATTTTATCTTTTTTTTTTTTCACTAAAGAAGATCTAATTTTATGGAAATATGCTGAAGCAATTTGAACTTCTCCACAGGCAAAACTAACTGTAAAGCAGTTCCCACAAAGAGAGTGTTGTGCCCCATTTGAACACTGATTCCTAAAGTATTTCTCATAAGACACTTTCCTAGGTGACACAATCTTTCAATGCAAAAATAAGGTTACCTGGCCCAAAATGTTTTGAAAATACTTCCTGGCTCACAGCAAATTATGTGAAATGCTCTGAAGAGCCCTACATTATTAGAGCCTGTTCAACACAGTGTTTTCAATACCTACTTGAGCATAGAGAAAGGACCCTTTAAAACATGTACAGAGGGGCTGAACACGTGGTTTGGCAGTTAAGAGTGCATACTGTTCTTACAGATGATCAGTTTGGTTCCCAACTCCCATGTCAGGAACACTGAAAGCCACTTGTAGCTCCAGCTCTAGGGGGTCTGACTCCTCTGGCCTCTGTGGATACCTGCGTTCATGTGCACATACCCCAACAGGGTCATATAATCTGAATAAAACAAAGCTCTTTTAAATAGTCACGTGCATAATCTCTGAGAATCTGAAGGAAGAGGATTAGCAGTGTCAGCTGAGTGAGTGCCCTACCTGCCTCAGCTCATGGCTGTCATGAGAGCAGTGCAAAAAACCCACTGAGCCTGAGTAACTTTGCATGAAAGTTACACAATCCATTACTTTACTAATGGAATTACTCATTATTTATAGATCCCAGGGGGGAAGCTTTGAAAAAAAACTCCCTGGAAAAGAAACAATAAGTTTGCAACTTTCTAATATATACAGGAGGTGTGGATGAGAATCACTGAGGTGATGGATGAGGGGAGAAGCCACTCAGGGGAGAAAGGCATAAAGCACAGTGGTGCGTGTGTGTGCGTGTGTGTGCGTGTGTGTGTGTGTCTGTGTGTGTGTATGTGTGTGTCTGTGTGTGTGTGTGCGTGCATGTGTGTGTGTGTGTGTCTGTGTGTGAGAGAGAGAGAGACTTTAAATGTAGGCACATGTATGTGTGTGCATGTGTATTAGTGTACAGCTGAGTCACAGGTGAGAAATTCCCAGAGAATAGAAGAGGATGGGTACACACAGCACTATTTGGCAGTGACAGAGGAAGGAAGGAAGCAGAGAATTGAGGACAGAAGGAAAAGAGGGTGAAAGGCAGGAAGGGAGGAAAGAAAGAAGGGAGGAAAGCAGAGTGCAGAAAGGAAAGGAGGAAGGACCTAAGTAAGCTGTCTTCCCTAAAACAGTTGTCATCCTTTCTGATTTGAAAAGATGACCCCTCCAAAGCGAGAACCCTGAAAATTCACTTCTCTGCTGCTGCTGCCCCTCATTGGTTCTCATTTTTCTGCCCTCTGCCTTCTGGGAGGAACATTGCCTCCCCAGCCTTTCCCCCCTCCCTCTACAGAATTCTGGACTTCTTCTAACACCAAATGGGCAAAATGTCACCATCAAGCACCAACAGGTCCCATCCAAGGCTGCTATCAGCCCATTTCAAGTACCTGTTCTCAACCTGAGGGGGGAGGGCAACCCCGTTTCAGGTTGCATATCAGAAATCTTGCATATCAGATATTTACATTACTAGTCATAACAGTAGCAAAATTACAGTTATGAAGTACCAACAAAAAATGTAATGGTTGGTGTCACTACAACATGCAGAACTGAATTATGAGATTGAGGCATCAGGAAGGCTGAGAACCACTGGTTTAAAGCAACAATGTGCTCCCCAAAGAGGATTTTCTCTTTGGTTCACACAAATCACACTTCTGCATTCTTTGAATCCATTCTGTCCCTTTACCTGTTTGACCTTCTATTTCTTTCTAGTATTTTCAGGCTTACTCATATGAAACAATTGTGAACTGTATCTCCTATTTTATCTTCTTAAATTCTTAAACTTAGTTTGATAAGTTCCTATGTTGCTTATTTTCATTCTGATTATTTGACTGATATAAAATGTTTAATTAGCATCTTTTATTAAAAAATTAGTGGTCTTAACAATGTTGAGGCCCATGCCTTTGATCTAGGAATTGAAAGGCAGAGGGAAGCATTCTTTCACTCACTATTGTCCTACTCTCCCAGGATAAGACTTCAGCCATCACTCACAATACAAATAGAAACTGTGGACAACCAGACTTCTTTATGATGTTAATAGGGATCCTTTTAAGTTAGCAATAATCATCTGGAAATTGATAGGTGCTAAGTGAAGAAGAGTCATTTTGTGGGGCAGACATGGCCACTGGTAGCTTGCTCATGGTCCAGTAGATAAATTCACATTCATGAATATGGTCAGGATTACATGGACTTAGTAGGCTAATTTTTTAAAGATGAAATATTCACAACTCTTCTGAATGCCCAAGAATGTAGATGAGTTTTGCTTTAGTAGGCAGGAGATGCTTGTACAGAATGAGGAGGGAGAGAAAGCTCGGCCTTATGTTTATGCTTCCTGACATTCAAAGTTAGTTGAACTACCCAGAGAATGGCTGAGTCCCATTGAACATATAGAATTTACAAAATGTCAAAAAAAAAGACAATAAACCAACATTTTCTGATATGAAGAATGGACAGATTTAATAAATTGGTATATCCGGATTGAGTTTTATAGGCTTGGAAAAAAAGTAAATGGCACTGGTCAGATAGCACTGTGGATTGTTCTCTTGTTTGTGATAACCCTGTAAAATAAATGTGTCCTTAAGTTTTACTACTTTCATAGTTCAAGGTAGCAAGCAAAGGAATAGTGAATTGTGTTGTTTTCTCATAAACAGCATACCGTCACCACCTGCTGTCCAGCATAGCTATTCCAAATGGAACGAGCAGAAGAAAAGAATAAATGTCAACATGCCCTCACAGTCATTCACTTGCCATTACTTTAATGATCCAAAACCAAAAATACCTCAGGGACACACATCACATCACTCAGATGCACTCTTCTAAAGGAAGATGTGCTTTGACATAAAGTCACTGAAACAAACAAGCCCCAAACCCCACTTAACAATGGGCATTCAAGTTAGAAAAGATTTTTCAAGGTTCCCTTGGGAATAAGAGACAATATGTGCATATTTTTGGTTCTTTATCTGCATTTTTTCTTGTCTTCAACTCTTCTTAGCTTTGAATATGTAAATATTCTAGCTGGACTTGCTTTGGTTTATGGAACTGGTCAGATTTTGAGATTCAAGAACTTCCCTTCTCCTTTCTCCCTGGCATACAATTCAAGCTCTTCTGTTCTTTGGTATTTGAAGAAGGTACTTCAGAGCTACATGGTGCCTTTGCTTCAGCAAAATTAGACTATTTGAGCATAGAAACAGAGAGACCTAAAATGAAGTTTAGGTATTAGATACAGCTTCCTGCTGTTCTGGCCTTTCAAAAATTGCCTAGGTCATGACAGCATGGAGACACCAGTGAGATCAAGGTTTGGCAAAGTATTTGATTGTGTATTGAGTTAGTTCCTGGCATAGATACAGGCCATAGCAAAATTAACATCCTCTAAAGTCTATCAGCCCCTTTGAAGTACATAACTAATAACCCTCAGGCATCCTATTCCTGTTTGGTTACAATGCTTATAGAAAGTCAAAAACAATTCTAAAAAGGATGTTTTATGACACTGAAAAGTGAAAGTGAAAGTCCCCTACTGATAATGAGGATCGATCATAATTTAGGCATGGATACTTTAAACAGTTCTGTTAAGGACTGCAGTCTGGGATAAAAGCATAAATCGAGTTTGGTATAATAAAGTAACTGAGGTGTTCAAGTCAAAAGCATGGGATTTGTTCAGTTTTAAACATTCTCTCTGTGGTATGTAATAATTAGCATAGATATATCTGTATCTTTTGTTGTTCTATGCCAACCTCCCTCAGCATGAACCTCTATCTTTACAAGAAAAGTTTCTCTTGACCTAATTAGAGTAACATTTTGAATGAAAAAAAAAATGAGTTTAAACCATCTATTTATGAAGTTGCAGAAAAACTCTAAACATCATTCTAGATTTGCCTTAATTTTCTAAAATTGCAAATTGCCATATTGATAATATACTCTTTCTTCTGAGGCATATACTTAAAAACAAACTAATTATGCCACTTACCTACTTAAGATATTATTTGTAATTACACAGTTCAGTTTTTAATTGGAAATAAATGACAAAGATAATGACTTGGTAATTAAAGAGTATTTTTATCCATGTTTAAGTCTTTTAAAAAGAGGTATCTACCTAAGCCCACATTAATTTTACCTTAGAGGAGGAAAGAAGATTGGAAAAAGCAGTTACTTGTCAAAGGTTATGAATAAACTGGCTGAAGGCCTTCAGCTCTGACCAGACTGGTCATAGGCATGTAGTGGGTTACTATGGTGCTTTAGCATATTCTAAAGCCCTAGAAGAAGATGGCTTTACAACTAATCCTAGCAGAGCAAGATAGCACTCAGAGTCCTGAGAGTCTAAGAACAAGAACTAAGCCAACTCATCTAGACAAAAGATAGCATGGAGATAGTGGGTCACAGGGAGGATCCCTTTATCTGAGGAGTTGGCCCTAGATAACTATATGGAGGGAGGTAGACCATTTTCTTTAAGGGTGTGGGCTGTGGAGGGTTGACTTTGCATCAGTGGAAGGCTCCACATGCAGCAGTATATGGGCAGCACCAACTGTACTTGACAGAGGAAAGAATGAAGAAAACAGAGGACACAAGTTGGTAGGTGGGGAAGGGTCTGAAAGGAGTGTGGAAAGGGATGAATTTGATCAAAAGACACTGTAAAAATTTCTGGAAAAAAACACTAATTAAAAATGACAACAGAAAAGAATCCTGAGCGTCACTCTATGGATTAATCAGCTAGTGTCCAAATGCACTTCATCAATGCAAGTCACACAGGCTTAACAAAAGACCAAAGGGTCTTGGTCTTTTGGTAAGAAAGTGTGTAACTGGTGTTTTCTACCTTGTTAATTTTTCTTTCTTCTACCCTTTCAAGCCCTTAACACTAGAGAAGAGAGAAAAAGGGTAGAAAGGAAAGGAAAAAAGATCTTCTAATAAAGTCAGGGGTCAGAAAGGGGGAGACATTAATTTTAGACCATTTCCTGTTAATTAGTGGCATTGAGTTCCTTGGGGTAAGTTTGATCTTTGCCATCAGGACATCTAGCAAAAACAATTTCTTTCCTCCTCCTCCTCCTCCTCCTCCTCCTCCTCCTCCTCTTTTTCTTCTTTGTTTTTCTTCTTTGCACATGATGGCTTAACAAACCACTACCTCCACCACCAAACAAACAACAACTAACAAAAACCAACCAACAACCCATTCTGCCTCTCAGGGCTCTAGTATTTATAAATTCTCTGAAATGTTCCCAGAATTCCAAAATTCACACAATCAGAGAAACTATCTGCAGCTGGCAAAACCACACCTCTGCTAGAGCATGAGGCAAATCATAGTCAGCAGCTTTGAAGCACTCCCATATTCCCCACACCTGGAATTAAACCAAAAACATATTCTTATAGTATTTTTGTGTTAAAAAATTCTCACTTCAAAAGTGATCACTTGACTTCTTCAACTGTCTACACTATTGATCACTTTTCTTTTTTAGGCTACAGTCTGATCTCTGTATTTTTAGAACAATTTACTACCAATTTCCTAAAGTAAATCTCCTTATGCCTCACAAGATCGCTGGGACAGAGAGCTCCAGCCCTTCTCGAACTCCTGTCACTCCATTTCTATGCCCACCCCACAACTTCCTACCCCAGTAGGCAAACTCAGAACGCTGAGAGCTCAACCACTCCCACATCCTAGTCATCACCTGCTCGTAAGGGACACAAAGTTCCCTGTCGTTTATTTCTATAAAAGGAAGTAAAAACCTGCAATATTACTTCATTGCCCTAGAGTGCCCATGGAAAGCTAGAAATAATGAGGAAGTCTCCACTTACATATAAAAGAAACAATGCTCAGACAGCATAAATGGCTTCCAGAAAGCTACACAGTGCAAACTAAAGAAAATGTTTCACATCCAGAGATTCCTCTTCTCGTGTCCTTTTTTGTCAAATGGGAGGAAATCAATGTGTTCTAGGGCTAGAATACACACAGTTTCATATGGTGAGAGTCAGGTGTGCTGTGGCCTAAAAATTTCCATTCTAAACTTCAGTTTTTTCTAATATGAGATTTTATGAAACATCCCATTTAAGAGGGCCTCCTCACAGATAAAACAGTCTTTAGAAAGGAAGATTTCGATGCACTGTGTTGCTTTCTCTTCCCACCTCTTGCTGTGGAGAAAGGAAATGTTCCCCTCTTCATAGGATGTAGCAAAATGGTGCATCTTGTAGGCAAAGAGTAGCTCTTATCAGAGAAGGAAACACATCAACATCTCATCTTAGATGTCCTAACGACTAGAACTCTAAAAAGAAACACTTCTGTTGTTTAAAAGTTGCCTCGTTTAGAGTACTCTGTTATAGCTATGCAAGAAAACAAAGACTCTGGTAGTAATTCCTCCTAGTTGAACAGGTGGTATAAATACTGAGCACTTTGGTCACTTCAGGTGAGAAGAAGGATATTAGTCTCCGATCCATACCTCATCAATATAACTAGATGTCTTAGGTTACTATTTCTTTGATGAAATACCATGACCAAAAGGAAATTGGGGAGGAAATGATTTATTTGGTTTATATTTCTGCATCACTGTTCACCACTGGAGAAAGTCAGAACAGGAATTGAAACAGGGCAGAAACCTGGAGGAAAGAGTTGATGCAGTGACCAAGGAGGAATGATGCTTACTGGCTTGTTCCTAATGGCTTGCTTAGCCTGCTTTCTTATAGAACCCAAAACCTCTAGCCCAGAGATGGCACTACTCACAATGATCTGGACCCTCTGTGCTGTTGTCCATTAATAATTAATTAAGAAAATGCCCTATAGAGTTGTGTGTAGCCTGATTTTATAAAGGCATTTTCTTTTTTAAATTTTATTTTATTAATTTATTCATATTACATCTCAATGGTTATCCCATCCCTTTTATCCTCCAATTCCTCCCTCCCTCCCATTTTCCCCTTACTCCCCTCCCCTATGACTGTGACTGAGGGAGACCTCCTCCCCCTGTGTATGCTCATAGAGTATCAAGTATCTTCTTGGTAGCCTGCTATCCTTCCTCTGTGTGCCATTCAGGGGACGTGGTCAAATATGAGGCACCAGAGTACGTGTGAAAGTCAGACCCCACTTTCCACTCAACTGTGGAGAATGTCCTGTCCATTGGCTAGATCTGGGTAGGGGTTTGAAGTTTATGGCCTGTAATAAAGGCATTTTCTTAATTGAGGCTCCCTCCTTTCTGATGACTCTAGCTTGTGTCAAGTTGACAAAACTAGTTAACACACTATCACTTTCAGTGGGTTCTGGCCATCTGAATGCCTACACTCATGATTGCAGGGCAGGTACTTTACCCACCTTCTCACAGCCACTTCAATAGCTCCCTAGAATCCTTTAATAGTTTATTATCTACAACCTGGACATGTATAAGTTAGGATATTACTCACTAGTTCTACAAGTCCATCTGTACCACATTCTTTTTGTGAGCTAGACCAAAACTCATCAATCTTGTGCCAGGTTATCCATCCTCAGAATTAGCATGCCAGACTCAGCAAGAATAGCTGAAAGAGAAACCATCCCACTCCAACTCACTTCAGGTTGCCATAAAGATGCTTAGCAAGATGGCTTTAGTCTCTCCAAAACTTCATCTCCTGTGATCCTTTGACGCTAGCCAACTGCCTGTGACTACATCCAGTATCCATATGTTTCTGTGCTATCAATTCTACTCTATAACTGGTCTAGTCTCTTTCTTCCTGATGCTTTTCTGAAGCTCATGGTGACCTTACTCAAAGTAAACCATCTTCTACTCTACTGTGTACAAGCCTTTCTTCCGAAGCTCTGTTTGTCAATATCCTTGTAATTCCTCATCCAAACTACCCAGTTGGCTCTAGTTTATACCATGGGGTTGTTTTTTGTTGTGGTTGTTTTACGTGTGATAGGAAGAGAGAAACAGAGTCCATGTAAGAACTGTCACCAAATAGGATGTTTTTTTCCTTCAATGTAGTATCTTCTGCATCTTGCTGAAATGTTCCCACATAAGCAGTTCATGATTTTATACTGTTAACTGATGTATGGCTTGAAAGTGAATACACTATGTACAGACAAATACAGACAGACAAACAGTCAGATGTGTGCATTTCAGGATTCTCTGGTGCCTGATATGTGTGGCTCAGTGACCTTCAGATTCAGAGTAAATGAGAACTAGCCTGTCATGATGACAGATGTCATTTCTGTTCACAGTGGGAGGGGAGTCCACCCAAGAGAGTCAGCTCCTGTTGTTGATAAACTTCCACCATGAAGTCTTTGATGGTGATTTATCTAGAAAAACAGCTCATTTTAAATTTTCATAGTGTTTGATGCTGACTCACCGAGAAAAGGAACTACTTTAAAATTCCATGCATTGTAAAGCAAACCCATAGGCGTTATGCATGAGTGTGCCCATGAACACAGAGGACTCTGCATAAACAGGCAGCTGTCAGTGTGGCAATAGTGCCACAGCAAGAAAATTTTACTGCAATCTGGAAATCTCTCCTGAAGGTTTTGTGTGTGTATGTGTGTGTGTGTGTGTGTGTGTGTGAATTAGTGTTAGCCAATGGTAGTCTGACAAGGCCTATTGTCTGTTTTTGTATGGTCTTCAAGATAAGAATGGATTCTTAAACATTATTTATTTGTTTGTTTAATAATCTCATGTGCTCCTGACTAGTCTCAAGCTCACCATGTAGCTTAAAATGACCTTCTACTTCTGATTGTTGAGCCTCTGTCTCTAATTGCTGGGACTATAGGTATGTGTCACCATGCCAATATTATTCATGGTGGGCTGAAATCCAAGGCTTCCTTCATGATAGGCAAGCACTTCACCGATTGGGCAGAAGCCCTGACCTCCTGAATTTTTATAATTTTAAGCAGGTGAGGGGGAAGTGAAGAAATGCCACAGAGTAATTTGTCAATTGAATCATTCATTTCTGGATTATCAGCAGATGGAAATTTTAAGTGTAATACTTGTTTTTTTTTTAAAAAAAAAAAAAAAAAAAACCCTTCTTATCCTAGAAATCCATTACTCTCCCCATCTGTGGTTCAGAATCTTAAATTATCCACTTAGAAAGGAAGTCAATTTGTATTTCTCAGAAGCAATTGTGACTTAATTGCTGTTATCGACCTAATAAATTACAAGGTGATTTCCACAGACTGGTTATGCACTCAAATTTCATGTCTGATGAGATAATAATTGTATCAATATTCTACAAATATGAAATGTAAATTAGTTCACTGGCCCCAGGGGAAACACATACACCTTGAACATGAACTCATCTATCTTCTTCTGTCTGTTTTTTAAGCAGGCAAATTAAAATGGGAAATAAAGAGTTTGTATTTCCTAGTAATAATGTGCAACGTGTTAATTACTTATCAAGAAATATCACTTGGCTTATAGATATTCTTTTCGACTAATGAAAATGTCACATTTACTTTTGAACTTTGTGTTTTGATGCAAGTTTGCTTACAATACTTTAAGTTCTATCATCTCTTTGTGAACCCTTGTGAAAGGCACACCACAAAGGGTTAAGCTGATGAAATGATAATGTGTGATCATTCAACCTACCAGAAAGGTAAACTACTGTGAAGGAGTTTGTAAAGCAATAGTGTAAACAGCTGAGAAATTAATATGCATAAACCAAGTAGCCTTTGAAAACAACAAGTTAGCATATGCATTTAAGCATCCATTCACCAGACACTTACTTTCTGTATAGGATGAGAGTGCAAATGAAAATACGGATGAGCCTGAATAGCTGTTGTATGGCACATACTTGAAATACATTTGATTTTACTCTGCACATAGAACTGTGCTGGCACGAGGGAATAGTGGTTGGAGCATTGAAGAGAATTAGGGAAAGGAGATAGCCAAATCGTGACTGTGGATTTTATTGAGAGATAACTAAGTACTTAGTAATGCATGCCTCTGAGTACATTTAGGACAGTATTTCTAGGGAGGACTCTGAAAGCTCTTAACCATTTAACCAACCAAGATGGTTAAAAGAAAGAAAACAGTCTGACTAATACAGGAATAGGGGAAAAATGATTTCTGTAAAGAATGAGCCTAGTAATAAAAGAGGGAACTCTGGCTGAGAAAAGACCATGAGGGGAAATATCAATTTAAAAAGTGACCATACATATGAAAAATGAGAAAGGATTAATTATGGAGGAATATAGGGCAGTTTTCTAGATGAAGTCAGTGCATTCTCAAAGTATGTTCATTCTGTCTCTGTGACTCTCTGTGTCTCTGTGTCTCTGTTTTTCTGTCTCTGCCTCACTCCCTACCCTTCTTCTTCTTCTTCTTCTTCTTCTTCTTCTTCTTCTTCTTCTTCTTCTTCTTCCTCTTCTTCTTCTTCTTCTTCTTTCTCTCTCTCTCTCTCTCTCTCTCTCTCTCTCTCTCTCTCTCTCTCTCTCTCTCTCTCTCAATGCTATGTTGCACCGTGTAAAGACATTCACTGTACTAAAAGAACTTAGAATGCATGCAAATTCAGATTTTTCACATAGAGGTGACCACAGATCTCGAGTTCAGGAAAAGAAATGAACTAGAGAACCAGGTGTATTCTAGGAGATGCTCACAAAAGAAGCCCTTTAACAAAAGTCATATGCCATAAAGGACAGAATTTCAGAGAAACCCATGTTCAGATGAAAGGAAGGTTGAAAACATTAAACAAAAACACAGTGGTCTTATAGGCAGCAGAAGAAAAAAGAAAAAAAGGATGTTTATCAAAATCAAGGGGGGTGTAGCCCTGGGCAAAGAAATCACCTAAGGAAAGAGATATCTCAGTGGCCAGTGATCTGAGAAAGAAGCATATATATATATATATATATATATATGTGAACAGGCAGATAAGCCTGTAACCTTGAAGTTCTCCAAAATCCAGGAGAACAGATCCATTGGTTTTCACCTAACAGTATCAAACATACATAACTCATTTTCTTATTTTTGCCAATAATTTTACATCATCAGTTATTTTTTTCCTCCTTCCCTCTGTATGAGTTTCCCTGCAGTAAGAACATTTCCTGATCATCTCACCTCATCTGGTTCCAGAAGGTACTGTCACTTATTCACTCATTTCTGTTCCTTGGTTGAGAGTCTGTTATGTGGTAGGCAGAGTGAGGCACCCAAAGACAAAGTTTGCTGCCACAAGATGCATTGTGACGTGCAAATGGGGAAGTGTTTCAAAGAATACAGATTAAAACACAAAAACTTCAGGTTTGTGCTGCCCCCTTTTTTGCTATTCATGAAAACTTTTATTGGAAAAGTCATATCTTAAGAGCTGACTGGCAGACAGAAGACATGGTAGTTTTTCAGAAAATGGCCGTATAAGAATGTGCGAACTAATTAAATTGTCGGACTGAATCAGTGTTATTCACTCATGTGTATAGCACATAGCACCTGCAACTGTGTCCTCTCCCTTGTGCATCCCTCTTGTCATTTTCTTTGTGGTACAAAAATTTCCTTATTTCTTTGTCTGACCCCAGTTCATCTTCTGTCCTCCTCTGTTGCACGCCCTACTTCCACTCTGCTGGGGCAGCCTATGAGGCCTGCATTGGCAGCTCAACAGGACTGGACTGTATGGGTGCAGGCTAATAGCACTTCTTGCTAATGAGATAGATCTTTATTTCTAGAGTATTCTACTCTAGTCTGTCGACAACTTTTTGTTGACAAAATTAGCCTTTCCTCACTACAATTTATTATAAGGTTGTACAATGCTTAATTAAATAGGGCAAAATGACAGATACAAGGGATCCTTGCATTTAGACTCCAGCTAATCCCTGCACAGAGAAACTGATTTTTTTTGTTCCTTATATAGAATTCAAAAAGTGGTGGTTGAGCTATGAATATTTCATATACAACAGTTATTCTCATAAAAATATGCAGAATTGGTATATTTAAAGATTTACTTCCAGTTTTTGATTATGTGTATATGAATGTATTTATGGGGCCCATTTCTTCACTCAAGTGCACAGTGGGTGGAGGCAAGGAGAATGTGTCAGATCCCCTAGAGCTGGAGTTTCAAGTGGGAGGGGGATTAGATGTCAAGGATGATTTATAGAAGTCAGTTCGTTTCTTTTTCCATCTCAGTCCCAGGATTAAACTCATGTCTTCCGAGTTGATGACAGAATTACCCACTGAGCTATCTCTCTAGCCTGGCAGTCATCTTTAAAAAGCACTAAAGCAAGCATGTGAATAGTTTTCTTCATGTCATTCACATCACCAAATATTGTTGTAGATTATTTATTACCATAGTAAACTTAGAGGATCATATTAGCCCCATGCTACTTATAAAAAATAAAATCACAAACGAGGGATAGGGAGCTAGGCACAGTGGCACATGCTTGTAATCCCAGTACTCAGGGAGACAGAGGCAGGCAGATTTCTGTGAGTTCAAGGCCAGCCTGGTCTGCAAAGTGATCCAGAAAAACCTGTCTACGAAAACAAAATAAAATCAAACAAAGCAACAACAACAAATCAAGAGATAGGCAGATATAAGAAGGAACCTGGGCAGTTCCACTTCAGGTCCCTCTGGAGAGCCAGGTGCCCTCTGTTCAACAGACTAACAAGTGAGCCTACTGGAGTCAGTGGTGGTTATATGCAAAAGTTTAAACTCTTTTGCAAAGCAGAGCAGAAGAGAGGCAAGTGCGTCTTACTTTTAAGGACAACTTACTGGCAGCGTGAAAGACGGGCTGAAAGAGATAGAAGGATAGCAGAGAAGCCACTTGACAGGGTGCCCTAGGACCCGATGATAAAGCTTACATAAAGTCAGCCTCATAAAGCATGCTTTAGTTTCTTCTGTGCCACATGTGGAAACTGACCAAGAGGAAGACTGCAATGTCACATCAATGACTTGCCAGACATATCTTGAAAATAAGTCTTCCCTCTGGCACTGCCATACCACAGCCCAGGCTAATGATGACAGACAACTAGGGTGCTTTAATATCAGCTGTTGAAAATTTTGTTATAAGGAAAAAGCATTTATTTTAAAGATATATAGTGTTTTACCAGTTAAAACCACAACTTGAGGGAACTCCAAGATGGCGGTGAGCAGCCTGGACTGTGGTTAAAGCTCCAGTAAACAATACAGGGAATTGCATGGAATTCTTAACCAGGAACACCACACCATTACAGTGGGAGTGCTCCACAGTTTGAAAGGATCAAAATACAGAAAATCTGTGTACCCTTGAACATAGGAGGAGTGCAGATGTTCTCAGACCACAGCGGCAGCTGAGCATGGCAGCTGGGAACCCTCTGGCAGAAGCGATCAGCATGGTGACCAGTGTCAATTGCTGTGGAAGAGGGGACTCCGTGCAAGATTAGGGCCCCATAATCCTAGCTGAATTCAGCGCACGGTTTGGGCCCAGAGACTCTATCTGGGCGCATGGTCCCGTCCCTGAGACTCTAGCTGAACTCAACGAGCTCAGTGTGCGGTTTGGACCTGAGACTCTGGTTGGACACAGTGCTAACTGGACTAGGTGCATGGATTAGGCCCCGAGACCTGTTTGGGTCCAGAGACCCGAACTGGACTCATCACTCAGGTTGGGTCCATAAACGCTAACTGGACCCAGTGTGTGGGGGTTTGGGCCCCGTGTCACTAACCTAGACTCTTCGAACAGTCTGAGTCCTGAAATGCTACCGGGAACCACAGACCAGTAGAGCATCAAAGTTCCAAGACTAAGGAAATCTCTGGGAGATGGAGTAGAGTGGCCATCAGACCACCTCTGCCAGACCTGCGTCAATCCCTAGAGAGATCCAGTGCCACAAGGGGACACAGAAGGCCGTGGACACTTTGGCCTGACCCAGCGCATGTTCAAAAACCCAGGACAATTACAGGACTCACAGTGACCTGGGGATCACTGGCTGTGAGAGACCCAAACTATAGGGCTGGGCTCCTGCCATCCAGATCAGTGACGCATCAGAGTTTCCGGCCTAGGGAAATCATGAGAAAAGGGGTGAATCTATCTTCAGACTCCCTCCACCCAACTCCTGAAGCTACCTTCCAAAAACAGAGATGACAAGATGACTAAAAGACAGTGTAAAATCATACACACACACACACACACACACACACACACACACACACACACAAACCCAAAACAATATGACATCTCCAGATCCCACCTATCCCAAAGAAAACAACCCAGAGGACTCAAACACAATGGAAATACAAGAATATGACCTCAAAATCTTAGTAATGAGGATGATAATGGAGGAAACAAATAAAATTCATAATCAAATGCAGGAAGATGCAGCCAAACAGTTGGAAGACGTAAAAGGGGCCTGTAGAGAGGCACTGGAACAAATTCAGGAAAATACAAACAACCAGATAATGGAAATCAATAACACTGTTCAAGCTCTGAGGGTCTATAAAGAGGCAGTGGAAGAAACTCAGGAATATATAAATAATCAGATGAAAGATATCAATAAAACAGTCCAGGGGCCTGGACAGAGATCCTGAAAACACTAAAAGGCCACAGATGCCAGGCCAGACAACTTTACCCAGAAAAACTATCAATAACCATTGATGGAGAAAAAAAATATTCCATGACAAAAACAAATTCAAACAGTACCTATCCACAAATCCGGCTTTACAGAAGGTGCTAGAAGGAAAACTCCACCTCAATGGGACAAGCTACACCCAACACTACACAGGAAATAGATAACTACACCATCACAAAAACACAGTCACAGAAATGCTTTCCTGGAACCAACATCAAAATTAGGACTCTTAACAGTCATTGGTCATTAATATCTCTCAACATCAATGGTCTCAATTCTCCAATAAAAAGACACAAACTAAATGAATGGATGCATAAACAAGATCCAACATTCTTCTGCATTCAAGAAACACATCTCACCCATAAAGATAGACATTACCTCAGAGTAAAAGGCTGGAAAAAATATTCCAAAAATCGTCACAAGAAGCAAGCAGGTGTAGCCATTTTAATATCTAACAAAATAGACTTTCAACCAAATTAATCAGAAGGGATGAGGAAGGACACTTCATATTCATCAAATGTAAAGTCAACTAAGATAACATCACAAATCTGAACATCTATGCTCCCAATACACGGACACCCACATTTGTAAAAGATCTATTAATGAAGCTTAAACCACAAAACGATCCCAACACAATAATAGTGGGAGGCTTCAACACCCCACTCATACTGAAGGATAAGTCATTGAAACAGAAACTAAGCTGAGAAATAGCATCATTAACCAATGCCACAAAACAAATGTATCTAACAGATATCTACAGCATCTTTCACCCAAACAAAAAGGAATATACCTTCTTCTCTGAACCCCATGGAACCTTCTCCAAAATTGAGCACATAGTAGGTCACAAAGCAAGCCTCAACAGATACAAGAGGATTGAAATAATACCTTGTATCCTGTCAGATCAACATGGTCTTAGGCTGTACTTCAACAACAACAGAAATAACAAAAAGCCTACACATAGGTGAAAACTAAACAACTCTCTGCTAAATGACACCTGGGTCAGGGAAGAAATAAAGAAAGAAATTGAAGACTTCCTGAAATTCAATGAAAATGAAGGAACAACATACCCAAATTTGTGGAATATATTGAAAGCAGTGCTAAGAGGGAAATTAATAACACTAAATGCCTTTATAAAGAAATTGGAAATATCCCACATAAGCAACTTAATGACACAGCTGGAAGCCCTAGGAAAAGAGAAGCAGAAACACCCAAGAGGAGTAACCATCTGAAAATAATCAAACTAAGGGATGAAAGTAATAAATAGAAACAAAGAGAACAGTCCAAAAATCAACAAAACCAAGAGCTTGTTCTTTGAGAAAATCAACAAGAACAAACCATTAGCCAAATTAATGAAAAGGCAGAGAGACAGTATCCAAATCAACAAAATCAGAAATGAAAATGGAGACATAACAACAGACACTGAAGAAATACAAAGAATCATAAGATCCGACTTTGAAGGCATAGATGCCAAAAAATTTGAAAATCTATGGGAAATGGATGACTTTCTTGATGAATTCCACTTGCCAAAATTGAGTGAAGATCAGAAAAACAAGCTAAATAGTCCCATTTCCCCTATAGACATAGAAGCAATCATTGATAGTCTCCCAACCAAAAAAAGATCAGAGCCAGATGGTTTCAGTGCAGAATTCTACCAGACCTTCAAGATGTGCTAATGCCGATACTCTACAAGCTATTCCAAAAGATAGAAATGGATGGAACATTACCAAATTCATTCTATGAGGCCATAGTCACATTGATACCTAAACCTCACAAAGACCCAACAAAGACACAGAATTTCAGACCAATTTCTCTTAAAAACATTGATGCAAAAATACCCAATAAAATACTCACAAAACGAATGCAAGAACACATCAAAGATATCATTCACCATGACCAGGTAGACTTCATTCCAGGAATGGGGGAATGGTTTACTATATGCAAATCCATTAATGTAATCCACCAGAGAAACAAACTGAAAATAAAAAACCACATGATAATCTACTTAGATGCAGTGAAAGCATTTGATAAAATCCAACACCCATTCATGTTTAAAGTTTTGGAGACATAAGGGATACAAGGCACATATTTAAACATAATAAAGGCTATATACAGCAAGCCAATAGCCAAAATCAAATTAAATGGTGAGATACTCAAGGAAATTCCTCTAAAATTGGGAACAAAGCCAGGCTGCCCACTCTCTCCATATCTCTTCAACATAGTACTGGAAGTTCTAACCAGAGCAATAAGACAACAAAAGGAGACCAAGGCGATTCAAATGGGAAAGGAGGAAGTCAAATTATCCCTATTTGCAGATGATATGATAGTGTCCATATGTGACCCTCCAAATCCATCAGAGAACTCCTACAGTTGATAAACACCTTCAGCAAATTGGTTGGATACAAAATTAACTCAAAAAATTCAGTAGCCTTTCTATATACAAATGACAATCATGCAGAGGAAGCAATTTGAATAACTACACCCTTCACGTTAGCCACAAGAAATATAAAATATTTAGGAGTTACTCTAACCAAGAAAGTGAAGGACTTGTTTGAAATAAATTTCAAAACTCTGAAGAAAGAGACTGAAGATGACATGAGAGGATGGAATGATCTTTCTTGCTCATGGATAAGGACAATTAACATAGTAAAAATGGCCAAATTACCAAAAGCAATTTACAGATTCAATACAATCCCTATCAAAACACCTATAGAATTTTTTAAAGACATTGAAATTTCAATTCTCAATTTTATATGGAAAAACAAAAAACCCAGAATAGCTAAAATAATCTTGTACAATAAAAGATCCTCCAGAGGAATCTCCACACCTGATCTCAAGGCGTACTATAACGCAACAATAATTAAAACAGCTTGGTACTGGCACAGCAATAGGCTGGTTGATCAGTGGAATTGATTCAAAGACCCAGAAATGAATCCACACACATATGGTCACTTGATTTTTGACAAAGAAGCCAATCCATTCAATGGAAAAAGGATAGCATCTTCAACAAATGGTGCTGGTCTAACTAGATGTCTGCATGTAAACAAATGCAATTGGACCCATATTTGTCACCTTGCACAAAACTCAAATCCAAGTGGATCAAAGACCTCAACATAAAACCAGAGACACTAAGTCACTTAGAAGAAAAATTGGAGAAGAGCCTGGAACACATTGGCCCAGGAGACAACTTCCTGAACAGAACACCTACAGTCCAGGTCTTAAAGTCAACAATTAATAAATGGGACCTCTTGAGGCTGAGAAGCTTCTGTAAGGCGGGAGACACTGTCAAGAGAACAAAGCAACAGCCTACAGACTGGGAAAAGATCTTCACCAACCCTACATCTCACAAAGGTCTAATTTCCAAAATATATAAAGAACTCAAAGAATTAAACATCACCAAACCAAATAACCCAATTGAGAATTGGGGCTCAGAACTAAATAGAGAATTCTCAACAGAGGAATATTAAATGGCTGAGAAACACTTAAAGAAATGCTCAACATCCTTAGTTATCAGGGAAATGCAAATCAAAACAACTCTGAGATTCCATCTTACACCCATCAGAATGGTTAAATTAAAAAACTCAAGTGACACCACATGCTGGCAAGGAAGTGGATAGAGAGGCACACTCCTTCATTGCTGGTGGGAATGCAGACCAGTGCAGCCACTTTGGAAATCTGTCTGGTGCTATCTCAGAAAACTGTGAATAGGGCTTCCTCAAGACCCAGCTATTCTACTCCTTGGAATATACCCAGAAGATGTTCCAGCACACAACAAGGACATATGCTCAACCATGTTCATAGCAACCTTATTTATAATAGCCAGAACCTGGAAACAGCCTAAGTGTCCCTCAGTAGAAGAATGAGTGAGTTAACGCAGAAGCACAAAGGATCAAATGGATATACTCACTTATATTAGGACACACGCCCAAGGGGCATGTCCCATGAAAGTCTTCACTTACCAGGAAAGAGGGACATAAGGGAAGACTTCCTTCCTGTTGGAACTCTAGGTGAGAAAACCAAGTAGAATGGGGAAATAGTAGATATCAGAGGGTTCTAGAAACCTACAAGAAGAACATTATGACAGGCAGATCTAGGCCTGGGGTCCTGCTCAAACTGTGGCACTAGCCAAGGACAATATGTGCAGTAAACTTCAAACCCCTATTCAGATCTAGCCAATGGACAGGACATTGTCCACAGTTGAGTGGAGAGTGGGGACTGACTTTCACATGAACTCTGGTGCCCCATATTAGACCATGTTCCCTTGATTGGGAGGCCCGACGGCACTCAGAGGAAGGATAGCAGGCTACCAAGAAGAGACTTGATACCCTATGAGTATATACAGGCAGAGGAGGTCCCCCTCAGACATAGGGGAGGGGAGTAAGGAGAAATGGGAGGGAGGGAGGGAGGAATGGGAGGATAGCTCCCCTGCTAGAGACACTCTAGTAGATAGTTCTCTTCATGCTGA
Organism: Acomys russatus; assembly: GCF_903995435.1. NCBI lineage: Eukaryota > Metazoa > Chordata > Mammalia > Rodentia > Muridae > Acomys > Acomys russatus. The sequence goes on from NC_067149.1 coordinate 6,909,916, forward strand.
TTTTAAAACTAAGGACTGTACTGACTGATTTTTACTGTCAAGTTGACACAACTTAGAATCACCTTGGAAGGCATTGTGTCCTAAAAATTTACCTACATTTGGTTGGCAGGCCAGCATATCTGTTGGGAATTGCCTTGCCTATAAACTGGTATAGACAGGGCTAGCCTCTAGGAACAGAAACAAAATGAGAAAAACCATTAACTGTAAAAGTGTTAAAAAATAAAAGAATAAAAATATATATATGAAACATACACATATACACATACATAGTCAGGCCAGCATCTTGATTACAAATTGTTTTCCCTTTCTACTCACTTCTGGATCATCTCATAGATGATACAATGGCAGAATAAAGACCAGCCTTTGACTTATGCTACTTTCGGGTTATTTTGCTGCCCCAGATCGCAACAGGGATTCTGGTCTGTAGTCAGAAGAAAATCAGAAGTGATAGCAGCATGCATCTATCTGTCACAAGGTTTCACACCCTGGGTGCTCATGGCAGATCAAGGACATTATCCTTCCTTCTAAGTGAGTCTGCACTCCTGCAGATCACTACAAATGCCGTCCTTCTTCAAGTCTGTGATGACCTTTGTTTTAAAAAATAATTTGGAAAATATCTATCTGCTCAGTGATATTTCTCAGTCTCAATACTGTCTAACGTATAATATTGCGGAAATGGGGATTAGAAGGCTGGGAAACCTTCGTGTCACACAGTTAAGTTAACTGGTACAAAGATGTGGCTCATAAGCATGGCACCTGACAGCGCCAAGCATGTTCCTGCTTTCCAATAAAGATGACTCCACACTTCTGTGGCTATCTGGTCAGCTTTTCTACCAGGGAGGTGTCCTGAGAATCACCACACCATAGTTCAAGCCAAGAACTGTGAATCAATATGGACCCTCATATCCCGTGTATGAATATTTCTTGGAATGAGTTAAGCCATGGAATGTAAGCTCTATATTTTCTACCTTTTTATAGAAATATTTCATTTACCTTATGACTGAATTATTTATGCCCTGCCCCCAAATTCATGTTGGAACAAAGAACGTGCAAGGTGTAGTTTAGCAAATTTAGGTTTTATTTTATTTACTATTTATTTTGTTGTGGATTGTAGTGGGCTTTTAGTTTGGTTGGTTGGTTGGTTGGTTGGTTCTTTTTTCAAGCCAAGATTTTTCTATGCCGCCGTGGCTGTCCTGGAGCTAGCTCTGTAAACCTTACTGACCTTAGATTCAAAGATATTCACCTGCTCTTACCTCCCTAGTGCTGGCATTAAAGGTATGCCACTGCCCAGCAGGGTTTTATCAGGTAGTGGACTTTGTCTCAAGCTAATGGTTCCTTCCAGCTCAGCTTCCTGGGTGCTGGGATTATAAATTTAGACACACACCATTCCTCGAAAATTCTTCAACTGTGTCCCCAAAAGACCCACTATGCTGGAAATTCTGGGAACTTGGGCACCCATGAAGGTCTTAGATACAGAGGCACACATTTGTTCACTTGTGGACCCTGACATGTTCTGTTCTCTTCTGCATAATGTTTCTTCAACATACAATCTGCTGCTGTTGCTCTCTGTGTCAGGAGGTGATACAGCTCAAAAACATTCAAAGCAGATACCCAGAGGAATTTAAAAAATTAGGAAGAGAAAAATTATGTCAAGACAACCACTACTACAGTTTTCAGTATCTAAAGAAAAGTGATTAATTGTTGGGTAATCTGAAGCCATTTTTAAAAACCAGGGCATAAATAATTATTTCCTTATCTACTGAGATAGGGACATTTCTATATGTGGAATAAAAAGTGTAATCTCTGGAGCTCATTCTGAGGACAGCTATAGGGTAGATAATCTACTTGGGTCTCTGAAAGGACTTTTGTGGGATGTTTATATTTTTTTTTTATTTTTGGAGATTAGGCTCCATGTAGCCAAGGCTGGCCCAGACTCCCTATGTAGGGAGTGAAGACCTTGCGCTCCAGATCTTCCTGCCTCTGTTTCTCCATGGCCAGATGCAGGTATCAGTCATCATTTAGTTCATGCAGTGCTGAGGACTGAGCATGGGCTTCAGGGACGGCAGGCAGGCAACCTACTGACGGAGCTTCATGCAGTCCCAATCAGACCCTCTCTGAAGCTTCATTTGTGCCAAAGACATTGCGTTTGACTTACATGACATCATGACTTGCTTATGTGAGGTATCTTCAGAGAGTTATGGATATTATGAGGTGGTATCTCTCTGTGTTCCATTTATCTGTCATACTCCCAAAACTGTACAGTAGGTAGAGAAACAGGATCGCGGAGGAAGAGATGCAGAGTAGGACTAAAGTGCAATATTTTGATTTTTTTCTACACTGCACTGTCTAGCATTTGTTAGTATGACCAGGCTAACCATGATTGCCTACACTAGAGACTTACATTCCCAGTAATGGGGTGAATCTTCCCATTATATGTACATGTGGAGATATTTCTACAGCTTTCGCTCAATGACCTGAGAGGGAATATATATATATTAGAGAATCAGAAATTTTGGAGACATGATAAGCAAAAGAAAGTTTCCCCAATTCGCTTCTGAAAAACAAGTGTAAGGAGCATTTTAAATGTGTTTGGTTTAAAAGTAATCTAAATAAGAAGTTTGGGAGACAGTTTAGATGATAGTACATGGTGTATGGATGTGGATGTGTGCTGTGACATTGAGCCAAATTAAATCATAAAAGATGATGTAACTAACTACTTAACACATTTGCAGTATATTACTAGGCAGAACACCCATCCCATAGGAAGAGCATGAAATGATTCATTCCTGGAAGGCTCATCAAAGCTTAGCAATGTTGGGGAGCACTTGTTCCAGAGGACTTGCCCTCACAGTGGATGCCTCACTACTGCCTGTAAGTCCTATTCCAGGGGTTCTTATGCCATTTCCTGGCCTCTGTGGGCACATGTGTGGCCATGATTCACATATAGACAAGCAGGCATACAACGCACATGAGGACATATACATAAAATTTAAAATACTAGCACTGATTATGTAAGAGACCACATAAGAAGCCTAAGTCTAAATTATGGAGCTATTTAAATAAACCACATGCTTCTTCATAATCACTTCATTAGACAAAGGCGCAAGTAATGAATCAGTGATAATCAAAATTACACTATCTGTCCCATGTGGACAACTCTTTAATGTATTTGTTAGCTACACTTGCATTTAGGGTTTAATTTAGCATTAATTATTTGAAATAAAGGTGTACTAAGGCCAAAACTCAAACCAGCCAATTTTTGCAAAATTATTATAATAGAACATATACGTTCTTACAGTTTTCTCTAGAAGTATAACAATTTTATTTACAGCCTGAAACGAATGGAAATGAGGATTTAAATGGTAATTATTGAAATATTATTTCACATCTCATGCTCATACTCGCTGTCATTCATGTAGGTCCCTATTTCAGCACTGATATGTCCAAGAAAAAATTAAATTGCCCTGGAATATTTTCTTGGAGAAAAAAAAATGTTGACAGAAAGTAAATAATTATTGGCTTTGGAGTAAATAAGTATTGGCTCGGCTGATAAATGCTTGTCACTCAAGTATGAGGAAATGAGTTTGGATTGCCAGAATCCATGTAACAAAAAAAAAAAAAAAAAAAAAAAAAAAAAAAAAAAAAAAAGCACATGCCTGTAAGCCCATGGATGGTAATATGGGAAATAGGCAGGTTTCAGGAAGCTTGTGGCCCAGGTAGCCAGAACTCTTTGGTAAAGTTCCAGGCCAATAAGAGACTTTGTCTCAAACAAAAAAATGAGAATGTGGCTGAGAATCAACACTGGAGGTGATCCTCTTATCTCTGCATGAATGAGTGCATGCACTGACAAAGCATGCATGAACATCCATGCACTCAAACACGTGTGTACAAACATGTATGTGTATGTGTGTGTTGACCTCCCCTCTCTCCTTGCCACACAGAAATTGTACACTTCTATCAGAACTCATTCTTGTTTTGTGTTTTTTTGTTTTTTGTTTTTTTTGTGACAATGTTTCTCTGTGTAGCCTTGACCGTCCTGGACTCACTTTGTAGACCAGGCTGGCCTCGAACTCACAGCGATCCGCCTGCCTCTGCCTCCCCAGTGCTGGGATTAAAGGTGTGCGCCACCACGCCCGGCCAGAACTCATTCTTAAGTTGATATATCCTTAGGAAGGAAAAGCTGTCTAGAAGCAAGGTGAGAGGAGTCTGCACCCCACAGCGTGGTTTTTGTTTGTGGGTGACTGTATCTAGTGAGTGGCTCTAGAGGAGAGAAGGCAGGAAATTTATTCATCTTAGAAACATGGTGGAGTGTGTCGTCCTCTGCTTCATTCATGTTTCCCTGTTAGGCTCTCCATTCAGAGCTACCCGTGTCGACACACATTTTTGCCACTATCCCATGGCTCTAGACATTTACAAAAAGTACTAACTACTTACACTGTATAATATTAATGTAAAAAACATTGTCCCGAGCAGAAACACGCTTTCTGATGCTTGTCCACAGTGAGGTCATAGGATAGATACTTGTATCGCTTAGGTTTGGACCCCAGTATGTCCTTAAATCACGTTGACAAAGATGCAGGGTATCACTGTAGTGTTTGGCCACCAGATGTCAGTGTACGATAAAGAATGCTAGAACACTAGTGCATGTTTAACTGCACAGGATATAGTGAGAAAGAAGGGACAAGCGTATTGAAAAGACTTCACCAAAAGAAAGCAAGCACGTGGTGGAGAGTTGCTGAATTCTGCAGTAAGTTATTCGTACTAAGGTTTCCTACTGTTCTTGTTGTTTTGTTTTGTTTCATGTTGTGTAAGAGCCAGGTGTGGTGGCGCATATCTGTAATCCCAGCACGCAGGAGATCGAGTCCAAAAGAACGGGAACCCCACCTGGGTCTATATAGTGAGGATCTGTCTCAAACAAACAAGATTCTCCTATGGTAAGTTGAATGAGCATGCCATGCACATTGAAGGAGCTCAAAGCAACAGCTTGGCCTAAATTAGAAAAATGACAGATGTGAAATTTGGTTTTTATCAACTTTCAAAGCATAGATTTGCATTTGATAATACTGATGGCTGTGTAAACTAATTAAGAGCCACAGATAAGAGCAAATCAATGCAGGAAAATTATAGCATGGAAAATGTACAGTTTTCCACAAAGTAATTTCAAGATTTTATAATTGGACTTTTTCTACATGTTGTTCACATATGAAAAGGAAAATCACTGTCCCCACATCATGATGGTTCCCCCTACAGGAAAGGTTGGGGTCATTAATTCATTTAGTGTGCACACCAGTGCAATAGTTGTGACCTTCATAATTTCTTATGTCCATCAATCTTCCCCTCCTATTGTTCTGTCTTACTCAAACTCAATCTCTACCACAAGGCAGAGGGCTCTTTAAAAACAGATCTGACCACTTTCTTCCTTTTTGATTAAAACCTTCCTCACACTTAAAGATTAGGATAACGCCTCCCAAGGCCTGGGGAGCAAATGTGCCTGGACCTTCTTCCTGCCCATCCTCTTATGGGGTTGGATAGGCAGCAAATCAGTGATTAAGGGCACTTGTTCTTGCAGACCCCCAGAGTTCAGATCCCTGCACCCATATCAGGCTGTGTATGCACACGCACGTGTACACACACACATAGTTTAAGAGCACATTATGTACTCAAGTGCATGACAAGGACATTAATGCTGTGTAGTAACTACTGTTGCTGAGTAAGCACTTTCTCTTTTATGCCTTACACACCTCCAATGTTATGTCTGATTTGTATCTTGTTCATACTCCATGAAAGATCTAAACTGTCTTTTAGCTAAACTTTACACTAAAACCCATATACAAGGTATGACACTTCAGTACCTGCAATCACACAAAGCTATCTGTAGATCTTAGAATAAGAAGAAAGACTCCTGAATCCAAGTCCAGGGCTTGCCTCAGGGTCTGAGAACCATACAGGTTCTTATCATAACCATTCATTTTGATTGACAGATATCAGACAGTGTGATTAAAAGCTACTGATAGAAGAAAAGCAGGCAAGGTAAGGGCAACAATGCATATGTTGAATACTGGAACTATTCAAAGAGTAAAATACTCAGCCAACTGTCTAGATTTAAGGTTAGGTCAGGGGCTAGCATCCATGACCTCAGAGATCTCTACTGAAGGAGCTTAAATAAACCAGGGCTTTTGGATAATACAATTAATCCTCTATTCCGTTGATTTGCAGACTGGATAGATGTTTCCGTGGATCCTCCATTTCCCCAAGGAGCCATGAACCACAGCCCTGGTTAGCTTAGGAATTCTCAAAGGAAAGTATTAGGAATCTTAAATTGCCTGTTTGGCCTTTGGTTTGCTTACTGGCTTTCATTTTTATGCATTTGTTCTCTAATTTGCTAATTGCTTTCAAACAGTTGGCTACAGCTTGTATTTCCCTCATGAATACACTTATAGAATTTGGATGGGACTTTCTGTTCTCTTCTATCTTCGTTCTTATGTAACTTAATTAGAATGAAACGAATTAAGAATCTTCCCACTTAATGTGGGGTTTCCCAGATGTTGTCCTCAGAGTGATGTCAAGGGAGATATGCAGAGGGATGCCTCCTACTAGAGGACCAACCTGGCTGCCATGAGAAATGAAGGTATAAAACCAAGACAGAGGGACTGAAAAGGGAGCTTATTGTAAAAGTTCCCATGTCCATTTTTTTCTTGTGGTTGTCGAGGTCTTAAGTCGAGGGATTCTAAAAATCCCTGATCAATCCAGAGCCCTGGTTCACAGCTCAGCTCGTAGAAGGAGCAGAGCGCCCGTATGACATCTATTTGATCTTTGAAGTGATGGGAAAGAGGGTTACTTCACTGTTCAAAAAGCTCTTAGCTTATTCTGACTCTTTCAATGGAAATTGTTGAAACTCTGTGTTTCTAAAATGTAATCTGGAGTTGTGAATAGTTGCAGACATCCAGAAATCTTTGTCCTGTAATGGCACATTCCGTAAATGAGGTGGAAACCTGTACGGAACCACATTTTTTAAAGAATGGAGCTAGATAACCATGCATGTCCACTAGAGCAGCACACAGTGGGGGATAGCCTTTGGTCAGCGACTACTACAGCAGCAGTTCTCTCCCATAAGGACAATAGCAGCATTATACTCAGCCTAGTCTCCTGATTCTTGTCAGGCAGAGCTGCTTTTATCTTTCTGGCCTGTCACTGTTGCTGATACTCACTCCCCAGCACTCCCATCCGTTGAACAACAAAGCAGGAAAACTAATTACAGTTCCATCAAGAATTATGAAAAGACACAAAAATGAAAATGAGAAGGGAAATCTTAAAAGGTAAAAATGGGTATTTAAGACTATAAGGACAACTTATGTGGACTTGGAGTATTTAGGTAGCATTTCAGTTCTATGTGACTGAGAACAAATTGTATCAACTTTCCACTGCAGATGTGTATCTTATAAGGCATAGCAGTTGTGACACAAAGCACAATGATCCATGGTCAGCACCATAGTGTCCTTTCTCCAAAAATGGAAGCATTAAAATTTTTGTCGATTTTATGAGTGAAGATGGTATTGGAGACCATTTGGGCGCCTGTCCTAGGTTGTGCCAGGAAGGAACAGAGGTGGCATGCTGAGGCTGTGGGCATTTAGTGGGCAGGGGAAAGGCCCATACCCTACTGATCTAACTATGAAAGAGAAAGAAAAGAGAGGGCAGATGATAGAATGCAGTTCTTAAAAAGCAAATATGAGCTATTTTGAAGTTTTAGGGATCCATTTCTGTGTAGGCATGGAACATGCAGCATGGGACGGCAGAAGAAGAATGGACCTTGTCAGAAGGGGAGGTGATCCATCAGACAAACAAATTGACAGGTCTTGTAGTAGAAGTGAAAAACAAAGTCATACGGAGAAAGCTAAGTATGCAAGAAGTCAAGATGCTACTTGTGGTTTCATTTAAAATAATATATACTTAAAGATGTGAGTGTAGGTACCGGTGGAGGCCAGAAGAACATGCTAGATCTTCTGGAGCTAGAATTACTGCAGGTGCAAGCCATGCAGCATGGACACTGAGAATGCAATTCCAGTCCTCTGCAAGGACAGCAACCACTCTCAACTCTCTAGCCCCTCTTATTTGAATTTATTTAGCTGTTTGACAATTTTGTTTGAGGTGGGATGGTGACATATCCTAGCACTAGGGAGGCTGAAGTAAGGAGATTGTGCGTTTAAGGTCAGCCCATGTCACATATTACATTAAAGACCAATGTAGAAAAAAATATTTCTAAAGAAAGAGTTTTTGATTTTAAATATATGTCGATAAATATCATCAATGTCCATTTTCACAGTAATAGCCTCTATAAATAAGGTATTGATGGTTTCCAAAGTATATATTCATTTACCTACACAAAATAATCACAAAACACCCAGACTGTTATATTTTGTTTTTCCCTCCTTTGTGGTTGTTGTTTATGGGTTTGTTTGTTGGAGGTAAGAGCTCACTCTAGTTATACCTCTGGTTACCTTAAAAATTGAGCAATTGCCCCAAAATAGGCAAAGTGCATGATCTACTTATGAAAAGAAGTACTTTCTAAGGTTATTTCCACACTCAAACGCTTCCCAGCAATCAGAGCTGATGTTGTAATTTGGGTTACACATGAGAAGTCATTGCTTGTTAAAAATATCTCTGCAGAATTCCTCAGTGGGCAGTGTCACGGGATTGAATTAACTACCTCCAGCTCCCACAATCGAAACCCTGATGATTTTTCCATTGATCAGCAATCATCTTACTTTTGTGGCTGCATGATTAGAGGCTCTCTTGACAGTTCCTAATTGTTACAATACTGGTTTTGGACCCCTGATTCTTTTTCTCTGTCAATCACTGAATTGATTTATATATATATATATATGTAAGCAGGTTCAGTGGTGAGAGAAGGTAGGTCACCAAGCAATTGAGCCCTAATTATAAATACCCATTACAAACTAATTCTATGGTTTTAATCAAATCAATATAAAAATGCCAGTTTTACCTTATTCTGAGTAATGATAAGGTTTCTGCTTATGTCTTCATGGATGAGCATGTACATGTGTGTGCATGTGTGCAGGCTGGAGGACAGCACCTGATATCCTCAGTCACTCTCTACCTTTTTTTCTTTAGAGTTTTTGAGCCAGGGTCTTCACTGAACATGGAGCTCACTGACTCATTGGACTGGGTAGTCAGCAAGGCTCAGTGTTGTTCCTGTGTCTACCCACCACTCCTGTCAGCAGCCCTGGGATTGCAGGTGCACATTGTTGGTCTAATATCTTTACATGAATGTGGCTTCTCAAATTCAGCTCCTCCTGCTTGTACAACAAGCACTTTGCTGAACTGGACAGCAGAAATTTTACCTATGTAAACTGTCACTGCAATTGGTGGCCATTAGGTCATTTATCAACAGGGCAAATTGGCAGGAAAGTCAGTAACAAGACATTCAAGTTTTTCACTCAGTGAAATGACATTTGTTTAAGTATCTGTTGCATGTTCTGGATAAATGTCCTCTAAAGAGTGTGTTCAGGGTTTGGCGCTGAGCCTAGGTGTTGATGGGAGCTGGTGGGCTTGTCCTTGAAGAGATATTGGGTCTTTCCTGTCTCTTTTTTTCACTTGCTTATCCTGCTGAAGTGAGTATCTTGTCCAGTCTTGTGCTCTTGCTATGTCTTGTTGCCTCATCACAGCCCCCAACAAGAATCCAACTGTCCTTGAACTAAAACATCTGAAAGTGTGAGCGAAGATAATCCATCATTCCTTTTGTAAAGCAATTAGTTTGCTTTTAATGTGTGTGCGGGCATGTGTGCGTGCATGTGTGTGTGTGTGTGTTAGCATATACTGTGTGTATGTGTGTGTGTATGTATGTGTGTGTGTGTATGTGTGTGTGTGTGTGTGTGTGTGTGTGTGTGTGTGTGCAGGTACCTACAAATTGCAGAAGAGCATCAGGTCCTCTGAAGCTGGAGGTACAAGCAGTGGTGAGCCACCTGACTTGAGTGCTGAGACCTAACTATAGTTCTCTTAAAAAAAAAAAAAAAAAAGCAAGTAATCATAATCACTGAGAATTTTTGCTCACCCCAACCATTCCTTCCTTTAATGATAATTACTTCAAGTATTTTGCTGGAGTTATAAGAGACTGACTAACACATTTTAGAAACAGCATGTAGGTTTTAGGTAACATGCCTACGAATTCTAAATCAATTTCAGGTTTGAATACCTGGGAATTAACAAGACCAAATGAACTCCTCATTCCATTTTAAATTGTTCCATTAAGAGGAGCAGCCTATTATTTTCAATGAAAGAATGTAAAATATTAAGGAAATATAGGTTTGCTGACACAATAATTTGTTGAAAATCTACAAGTGATTAGTTATAGTGCGTTTCTTTAAAAATTTAAAGGTAACATCATTACTAGCCAGAAAGTTCTGAAATCAAATTTCATTTACCAGGGAGCAGCTGTTAGGGAGCTACGCCAATGGCAGCTGTTGTTCTTGACTTCAGCTTAGACAATTATACTTGTTAATTTTTTGTTAGCCTTTAAAAATAAAAGTTAAACATTGGTAATGTGTTATATAATTTTCGATGCTTGCAAAACAAGTAATCATTAATAATAAAGTAGCGGCTGATACAAGTCATTAACATAGTACAAAGTTGTTTCAATGATACATAATATATTTAATTAACATTATGAACAGTCAATTAGTCAGTATACCTCTGTCAGCTGTGCACAAGTCTAATTCTCCAAAACTTTGTGCACTCTACATAAAAAGGCAGCATTGTGGTAAATAAAAGGTGTTAAAAGTTCAAGGTGTAGACATAATTCACTATTTGTGTCTTCCTAGATGACCTCAAATTTGATTTTTACAAGTCTGAAGGCATGTGCAACACTACAGTGATACCTCCAGTGGCATGCTCCTTGGTGAAAGCTGTTGTTGAAAATCTGGAACCAGAGGGAAAGTAGACTTGAGTCATCCCAGTGCTGGACAGAAGGTGGCAGCATCTGACAGGTCTGCTGTCAGGGAATTCTGTTGTCTTCTCTATAGAAATGTCTTCCCACTACTTTTCCCTGCTTACTATTCAATCACAAAATAAATTATTATGTAATGAAAGTGGTGAGATCAAATTTTGGCTAAGTAATGAATCCATTATCAACTAAGTTTTATAATTGCTATATTTTAAGAGTATTTTTGCACTTTAGATTTGTAATTTTGTACTATTTTAAAAGTAAGCCTTTTTTGTTTTAATTCACATTTAAGTTAAAGTAACTGTTTAGTGCTTTAGTGTTTGAATGCATGACCTATTCTTTTGCTGTTTAATATATGGGTTTATTTTTATTAGTTAAAAAACCTTTATCATCACATTAAATGAGCTTTTAATAATCCATCATCATTCTTAAGGCTCTTGCCTGGACAGTATTGAAAGAGTCACTTCTGTCTCAATGACTTACTTTCCATGGACTGAAATCTGCCCTTCAGTAGAGAAAAGCGCTTTTTTTTTTTTTTTTTACCACACACCTACATCTTGTGAATTTTAACAGATGTATGAAAATTAAAATAAGCAAAAAATAAAGTGAACGGTTTTACTGATGCTTGTGAAATTTTGGTAGATATTATGTTGAACTCCTATTATTTTCAATAGGTTGAGTTACCTGCTGAAGGGCTGCACATAAAATTAGATACTGAGTCCCCATCTCTGTAACGAATTAATTCAATTTACTACTAAGTTCAAATGTAATTATTACAGAAAATGTGATAATGGGCTGGAGAGACTGCTCAGCAGCAGAAACAGCACATTCTGCCCTTGTAGCACCCAAGTGTGGTCCTCAGCACTCGTGTTGGGAAGCTCACAAGTGCCTGTGACTCTGGCTTCAGAGGAGCCAATGCCTCTACTTTCTGCAGATTCCTACAGTCATATCCACACAGACTCACAGACATATACATAACTAAAAAAGAGTTTTTAAAAAGTCTTATAAAGTCTCTATATGCTGTGAGCTCAAATATGTGTATGACTGTGTACATATAAACATTCAAGAGATTGTCCAATTAAGAGAAAAGGAAAAAAATCTCAAAACCTCCAGAATACACAGTATTACAATTATTCCTGTTACATTCTCCCCCTCACTCCTTGAACACCTAATGCTTTCCTTAGGATCCTCTCTTCTTGTCACCAGCTTGTCATTTCCTGTCAAAACTGCATTTCACTTCCTGAAGAGTAGAAAGAAAACCATCTTTCCCAGCAATTCCTAAGTAACTTGTTTTTTTTTTTTTTTTAATCCTGTAAATTCTGTTCTATTCCATTTTTCTACTCCCCCATCTCCACTGTGCAACAAAATCCCCATGAACGCACAGCCTCAGCATTTATGTCTTCTTATCTTTTAAAGTTTATGCAGAATCATATGATAGAGGACAAATGACTGCACAGATGAGCCCATCCGTATCTGGATCTGGGAGGTGTGCTGTCATCCTCGGCCACTGCTAACTGCATCCGTCCATGCACTTACACAGCTAGAAACCTGTCCAAACATCAGAAGCTATTCCTCTATTCCCCTCCCTCTAGAATATTCCATGGAACTCCTGAGAGGGGCACTCAAAGACTAGATTCCTAAGTGGGCTTTGGGGTAATGTGGTTTGCTTAAACCAAAGCTGTCAAGAGCAATTTTCTACTAAGACACAGTACAGATGCAATCTAACTCCACCTGCTTGCAAAGTTTGTCCCCTTGAAAATAAAATTGATCATCCAAATGACTTGGATGTGAGGCATTCCTTCTACCTGGAAGAGAGTCGGAGTTCTTCAACATGGTTATTATATTATTTAAAGGTTAATATACTAGGCTCTGCCAATATTTTAGATTTTCAGAAACAAGAATATACACGGTAAAGTTTGTCTTCCTGTCAAAAAATTCTAAGAATATTAATATATACTATTATAGCGTCACGTCAATTCCCATATATATGCACCCTGTACATATGTACACACACACACACACACACGCACGCACACACACATACACGCACACACACGGTAAAGCTCATACTCTGTGTATTAGCCAGGTGCTTACATCAAATTCATTCAGGGCTGCAGCCAGTTCGCCGATTCCTGTGTGGCCTTTGACTTCGTCTGTGGGCGACGTGGCCTGAGCAGCGCTGGAGATTCCTGCTATGGCCTCTTGAACTTGTTTGAACACATAATCTCGGTTGGCTCTTGTAGCAGCAACATCTGGGTGGCGGAGGAAGGCCTGGGAAGCAGTGTAGAGCATGGTGGCATTCTTCTTCAGGGCCCCACGGGCAGCAGCCATTTCATCCCTACAGTGAGGGTCCTTCAGCTCCTGTGGAAAATATGCAATATACATAAGGCTTGCATGCAGGTGTTTGCAGGGAGGCGCCAAGCCTCAGGATCATGGATTTTAGAAACACTTCTTTTACCCTTGTGCTATTTGTAACTGCCAGATTTACACAAAAACTGTTCTTTCTATGTGAAATGCCTGAGTCAGTGGCTGGTGTCCAATTTCATTGTCAGATGACAGAGTCCAAGTTACCTGGCTCACCTTTTTAAAATTAATTTTCTAAGGAACCCATCCAGGTGCCTTCTTCTACAAGGCCCAGTACCCTAGTATCAGTATTCATCAGACATTACTATGGTGATCTTGTAAGGGTGTTTCACTCCTGCACAGGCTTTCTCATGTCAGCCATGGGCCCTTGTCTATCTTGATCTACTGCTGGCTTTTTAATCACCAGCACAGTATCTACCAGCTAAGAGACATTTAAAACTCAAATATTGCTGAAAGAATGCAAATCCCAGAATACCACCAATGTAAGTGGATTTTAGGGATCATGGGGTTTCTTTTCTGCAGATGGAACACCTGAAATCAGTCACCTAGCACCCTGCTTGCTTCTGTTTACCTATATCCACAAACAAGGGCAGCCAACGGTGATTATTGCTTGGTGTATTAGCTCCACTTCGTTATCACTTGCAGAGGTTTTTTTTTTTTTTTTAAACTTAATTGTCTCTAATAGCAAGTCAATCATTAGCTTTGAATTTTTACTTCTATTTGAATGTGTAGTGTAGTGTGTGTGTGTGTGTGTGTGTGTGTGTGTTAGTACCTTTGGGGACCATAAGAAGAAATTAAATCCCTTATGTATACTTAATATAGTTATCAGCTGTTGTGAGTCATCTGACATGAATATTGGGAACTGAACGCAGGTCCTCTGGAAGAGTAGCAAGGGCTCTTAACTGCCAGGCCCCATGAAACGTCAAATTTAAAGACTAGAAAATAATAGACCAACAGTGATCTGTTTTTCTCAAAATAAAATCACTAGAGAGTCACTTTTCTTTCAGCTTTTAAGAGCACACCTGAGAGATTGTCCACATCTTTCCTGGAAGTGCTGAAGGAGTTGCTGTTTGCTGAGAGCCATCTAGGTTTGTCAACTGAGTATGCCTAAGTGAATAGCTTCTCAATTGTTAAACATAAGCAAGTGATGCTTCTCGTGCTGCGGGTCTCTTTGTATTTGCTCAATTTATACATAGATGGTCTTGAATAAATAAACAACAAGTTCTTTTATTTTTTATGGCTTGAAATGATTCTTAGAAAAGAAAACTGTGACATATAGAGTAGTCAATACTAGTTGACCATAAATAACAAGCTAACCCATGAATTCTCTTTTGTTTAAGCATGGGTAGATATATGCCACCAAATATGGTCTCTAAAAGAGATGATTTGAGCCTCCCAGGTGGAAAAATACATAATGAATATTGCAATGCAGTCTCTGTAGTCAGGAGTATTTGGAGCTCTTTCATAATCGTGTGAGCCCTAGAATTAGCAAAGTCCCATAAATATCCACATAGGGCCTCACTAACTCCCCAATATCTGGTCCATAAAGCCCATCCCTGAGTATATGTGTATATGTACATATGTATGTATGTACAAGTACACGTATATAGTTGCACATGTGCAGTTGCATATATAATTATGTATGTATATAAAATAAAAATACATTTAAAAATCAGTGTGAAAATGCTTCTTCACAAAGATATTTGAAACAGTGTTCTTTATTCATAAAACTGGAAACTTTATCAAATGTTTAATTAGGAAGCACTGATTAACTGTTGCAACCGTCATTTTGCATATCCATTCCATTGCCTCTTTTTTATGTTATTTATTTATTTATGTATTTTATTTATGAGTTTTCTATCTGCATATTCACGTGCAGTCCAGAAGATGGCATCAGAGCCCATTGTACATAGTTGTGAGCCACCATGTGGTTGCTGAGCTGAACTCAGGACCTCTGGAAGAGCAGCTCGTGATCTTAGCCTCTGAGCCATCTCTCCAGCCTTTTGGGTTGTTTCTTAAAAGTACGAAGCATGAGATAAATGTTGATTAAGCACTTGCCTAGCATGTGTGAGGCCTGAGTTTGATCCAGATCAAGGGGGGAAAGATGAAACCAAATAACGCGTTGCAGAATAACAATCATACTGTCGTAGTGACTGTGTTAAGATGAGGAGGAAAAGATCATATGCTGAAAACTTGGCAATGTCCTTTTGTGTGAGTTTTACTTCTTTTTGCTAAATTTTACAGAAATACAAATTAGCAGGTAATTAAGAATAAAGTGTTTTTCAGGGAAGTCCTGTCTCAAAAACAAAATAAAATACAAAGGTATTTTTGAGACAAACCTGAGCTCTACTTATTAGATTCCTCATAGGAATGTCCATAACATCAGACCTTGTGCCACCTCCTCACTAACGGGCTCTGTGTCAGTCGCCAGCCTGATATGTCCCTCGCACCTGATACTTCACTGTGGATGTCTTAAGACCCCAAATCTGTGCACGTAAATATCACATATTGATTTGGAACCCCAACTAGGCACTTTTCAGTCTACACATTTGCCTTCACCAGAGCTTTGTAGGAAACTCACTGCTGTCAATCATGCATATCTCAACTCTGTAACAGAGATGGCTCTTCAAAATATAATTTATCCAGGTGGGAGCAGTCTTGGCGGGCTTTACCCTTGGGGCGCCCCATGAATACCTTGTGACAGACTGAGTGGAGCCATCCTGGGTCTGGAATTCAGGAAGCAGACCTGGGAACCCCACCTGGACTATTGTCTTTCTAATGGACCCTCACCGGGAGAAGGAGCCGGTCCTTCCCGCGTGACTGAGGGAGTTGGGGAAGAGAGAATAACAAAGTCGGCTGCAGGGAGAGCGTGCAGGGGCAGCGGACAAGCTGGATCAGCACGCCGGCCAGAGAGACACCTAAGGATCCGTCCCGTGGAACGGCTACCGGAAGGTTCAGTCTTTTGTCCCTTTAACCTTTTTCCTTCTTGTATAAGCTAGTTGGGTTGCATAATAAAGTTTAATTGCTAAGAAACAGAGTCAACACTCACTGCTGTCAATCATGCATATCTCAACTCTGTAACGGAGATGGCTCTTCAAAATATAATTTATCCCTATACGTTTCCTCCACGTTTGCTGCTTTCACTAATGGAGACCCCTGCTGCCGCCTATCAAGTCCACTTACACCCTCCCACTGTCTGCTTCACTTTAGTGCTGCTTCTTTTTCAGCAAAATATATAGAATGATGCTAAAATGGAATAGATGCTAAAATAGACACTGATACTGGACTGTGAACAACACGCTGACAATGAGATCCAAACACTCTCTAATAAAACCAGATACCATGGCCTGCGAATTTCTATCTAATAATGTCCCTTTACGACGGCTCCCCTTGGTTTTCTGATATCCAAGCCCTGTATTCAGTTGTTTCACTGAGAGGAAGCCATCTATCTAGCCCACTCCCCAACACACACACACACACACACACACACACACACACACACACACACACACACACACGTAAGGTCAATTGCCCAATGGATTAACACTAAACAGACAGCAAACAACAAATTTATGCAAGTAAAATTAAAGATAACTATACAAACTAAAAATCCTCTTTAAGTGTCTGCTGCATACGGGGTATTTACAATTCCAGCACGACTTCAGCCAAGCATAGAGCAGAGGATACTCATCTGCTATTGGGGGGGGGGGGGGTGGAATGTGGAAAGGACACTATGGTGTTCCTCTAAATGTGAAGAATTCTGGGTGCAGTTGAGAGGATGACATTAACAGATGCTCCCGCTTACAGAGGGTTTTGTTTGTTTGTTTGGTCTGGTTTGATTTGTTTAATAATAAAGTGATGCTCTTTGCCCAGCCCGCAGCAGCATTTCCAGACTTTCCCACCTGCTGCCGTCTTGCTGCTACATAGTTCAGTTTCACCATCTCTTTTCCAAACTCTTTAAAGCGGTTTGCAAGGTCTTGTTCATTCGTAGCATTTTTGACAGCTTCCAGGGCCTCTTCAACCTGAA
Source organism: Acomys russatus (assembly GCF_903995435.1). Lineage (NCBI taxonomy): Eukaryota > Metazoa > Chordata > Mammalia > Rodentia > Muridae > Acomys > Acomys russatus. Next base: position 6,927,264 of record NC_067149.1, read on the forward strand.
AAAAAAAATGAATACACAGCATATTAATTAGAAAATAATGTTTAAATATCAATCATTCTATAAACAGTAGCTTGTAAAGAAAATATGGATGTGTGTGTAAAAGCAGACTGAATAATCATCTACAGTCAAGTTAACATTTTCCACAATCTACAGAACATGGACCTGAGAGACAAGTTGGGAGTAAGTAGCACATACTGCTCTTACAGGGAATCTGCCCCCTGCACACACACACTGGGCATCTTACAACCATCTATAACTCCTGATTGTCGGAGACCTGTCATCTCTGGCAGCCGTAGGTACCTGTGATGTGATGCGCATACCCCGCCACACATATAAATACAATTTTTTAAAAAGATTTACAGAATATTTTATATAAATGAAAGTCGAGCATTAACTCCAACAACACACACACACAAACCCTCTCTATGATGTATTTCATTGACTTATGACTATGGTCAGGAATACAGATTCCAATGTAAAGTAGAAACTCTAAGGACACATGCATGCACATATATACAAAAGAAAAGGTGTAGAATTTTAAAACAAATCCTCCTAGCTATCCCAAGCTGCAGAAACTCCTGTGCTGTTGAAACATTTGGAAAGACGGACTTTTCAACCACTCTTGTCAAGACCTCTAAATCAAGAACTCAAGCTGAGGTTATACACTTCAGCATTGCCATGTAAGCATGAAGCAAGTGGAATTTAAATTCTGTTGCCACTTGCAGGCGGCATCCAGCAGAGTGGCATTGGAGAGGAAAGGTCAGAATGACAGCAGCCATACCAGCCTAATGATTCATGTGCCTCCAGATTCCACCTTCTGCAGTGGGGGTTTCCTTAGTTCCATTGGATCTGAACTATCGGTTTCAGTACAACGTGTGTGTGCGTGCGTGTGTGTGTGTGTGTGTGTGTGTGTGTGTGTGTGTGTGTGTCCACCTCCATGTATTTTCTTGCAACTGTGATTTCATTTTCTTTACAGATGAATAGCATTCTGCTTTGTGCATATGCTGCATTTTCTTTATCTGTCCATCTGCTGATGGCCACCAAGGCTGGTTCCACAGATTTGCTCTTATAAACAGTGCCCTGCAAGCATGAGCACGTACCACTCTGTACGTGGTAACTCAAGGAACAACTCAGACATTAAAAAGAAGGCAAACCGTTTCCCTAATATTCAGGCCTTAGATTTGAATTCATAATCATACACACACACACACACCACACACACACACACACACACACACACACACACACACACACAAGTTAAAAGGAGACCATGAGAAGAGGAAAAGTTCAAAGGAGGATGCAAAGTGAGAGCAAGAAAGGATAACGAGGCTTAGAAGCATATATGAGATTAACTCACAGTACAGGTTGGAAAACATGGAGGAGAGTCTAGCGTGATGAGAACAGAAGACACTTATTCACTGTATGAGCAAGTTGTACTGAAACACATTATCTTGTATACTTGTATACTAGGTAAAAAATAATTGTTAAAATGTGAGAAGAGTCAGATACAGAAGTCCTGGTTAAAAAAAAAAAAAAAAAAAGGCTCCTGAGGGAGGCTTGGGGATTCTGAAAGACTCATGAGAAACAGAGGAAGCATGGAGTAGCATGCTGGTGGGCTGCAGGAATATTTCACAGTCACCTCACAGCATATATAAACAGGTTGGGGTGTAACAAGCCTGAGATACAAATGCTGCACAAACATGGCCAGGAAAAGCAAAGTGTGTTCCATTCTGTTTAAGCTTGATACTCTCACGCAGGTGACTGAGACACGGTGCTTATCGAGTGTCACTGGGTGAGGGAACAACCGAGAGCACATAAGCCCATGATAACAGATATCAGCGAGCCTGTTATCCCAGAGGTGAGATGAAGCTTTTCAATTCACCCAACAGGCAACCTCATTCAGTAAGAAAAACTTGGCCAGGAGAGAAGCAATTTTCAAAAATACTGAATGCATGCCAGCAGGGCTTCAATCTGGACTCCACAAAATATAAAATAACATTTCATTTTTATCTATGGCAATTCTGCATAATCTCCTTTCTAATTATATGCATGTAAAATGATAATTAACCTCATCAGAGTCACCCTCTTTCCACTCTGCCCAGGCCCTAAGAACACCTAAGGGGGCGGGGGGAAGGAAACACAATCGAATGGAGGCTGCTGTGTAGGGTTTTCTAAGGCACTCAAAGAAAATAACACTTTATTGCATGGAATAGCCTGTTTAACATATTGGCATAGGTTAATGAGAAGCTTGTGCCTCAAATCTATACAATAATGAGTCAGCAATGCCTCTCCTTTTTAATAGATTTATAATCATTTAAACTTTGCCATCAACAGCACCATGGAGTGGACTCTCTTGGCAGCTGAGACATTCCTGCTGTTTATGTAAGATGTAAATCTTTTCTTGGGACATTACAATCTGGTTTCAGGGGTAGAAAAGAATAATTATCACAGAGGGTGTTAAATCTAGAAATGTTTTTCTAATACCATACCCCAGGATTCTTACCAGTTCTTAGTTGGCCCAATTTAGAATATTTATTTCACTGTGTTATGCATAATTTTTCTTCCTATTGGTTCTCTCTGAAGAATCCAGATGCCCTTTAGAATTTATAATAATTATGAAACTTACAATTCAATGAAGAAAGAAAAAATGGGTTTTGAGGAAAAAAACCACTGGACTTTTTAATCACATGGTCTGTTCATATACAGATAGATTTAGTCATACTTGGTTTGAATTCTAGAAGGATATGAAATGTCACCTAGGCAAGGTTTCAGGGGAAAGCCTCTGATGTGAACTCTAGTGCCCTCGATTTTATCACTTCCCCTTGGTGAGGAGGGCCATAGGCACACAGAGGAAGGGGAAGCAGGCTATCCATGTGAGACCTGATAGGCTGAGGTCATATGATGCAGGAGAAGACCCCCTTCTGTCAGAGGTCTAGGAGAGGGTAAAAGGGTGGAAGAGGGAGTGAGAGTGGGAATGGGAAGATACAAATGAGGGGATAACAACTGGGATGTAATCTGAATAAATTATAATACATTAAAATTAAAAATATATATCACATTCCATAGGAATGGGAGAGATGGGACCAGAGTCTGATCCTGTTAGTAGACAGACAGACAGACAGAAAGACAGAAAAATGTGAACAACGGGAAAAGAAGGGCAGAGACTAGTCATTGTTGTTAACTCAAAATTAATTTTTAAAAACTTCGATTTTTCAGTTTTGAAAAGAGCCAATCTTGGGGACTAGGGAAAGTATATTGACTCTTACGAAGCAAATAAATGCCGTACTCTCAATATTTTCTGGGCATTTGGGGATCTGAGGCTACCAGCTGAGTAGAAGGCAATTCTTTATACAGTAGAAGTGATGGGGGTGTTATCTAAATATCTGCCTTGGGTTCACCAGGAAGATATAAATTCTCAGGCATGGAGATGGCTAGGGATGTAGGATCAAATTGACTTGGGTTTGAACCAATATTTTATAGAAAAATTCCACTTATCCAGAGATGTTAGCAGGTGAGGAGAACAGGAGCTAGAAACGATGCTGCAGAGAGCAGAGGCTTCTTAGGGCTCTTCTGGGACGGCTGAGCCTCTCCTTGCCAGTTGTAAGTTGTCAAGGAAATGCATTGGATTGGAAACAGGAAGACATGAAGGTATATAGTGGCAGCTGTCATTCCTCCTCATTAAAGGCTCCTCATCATAAATATTCGTTTCCCTCCCACAGCACAGGTCAAAGTGAGAGCATGTAATCCAGGTATCCCTTTTACCTCATGGTTGGAGTCTGGACAGAGATGATGAAAGTACTGAACTTTCTAGAAAGGTCATTACAAAGCTGTTGAGTAATTGTTGTGTTTAGACAGTCTTATCAGTTTATCACTTAGAATTCTTCAAGGTCTTCTCTGTGGTTTTATATTGATCCATCAACTCCTGCAATGATGTTCCAGGACTAAAAGGCATTGAGAAATAATGCATTGCCCGAGCCACCTTAAGAAGAGTGCAGATGTTACACCATGTTCTTGTTTGCTTTTTATTGTGGTGACAAAGCATTCTCCAGAACCCACTTTTGGAGGAAAGGTTAATTTCATCCTGCAAATTACACTCCATCATCAAGGAAAACTAAGGGAGGAACTGATGCGAGAGGCTTTGCAACGGAGATCAGAGAGCTATTCTGCCTGCCAAGTTGCTTCCAAGTTCATAGTCATATGGCTTTCTTATACAGGCCTGGTCTACCTGCCTAGGGTTGGTATGGCCCTGGGTGGACTAGCCCTTCCAATGTTAATTATCAATCATGAAAATGCCCACAGACATGCCCAAAGACCAATCTGATGGGCCCAATACTTCTCTTGAGGATCCCCTTCCATGGTGTGTCAAGTTGACGACCAATATTAGCCATCACTACATGTGCCATCAGTGTTCCAAAATGGCGGGGTATCTGAAGTCCATCTGCCCCCCCTCCCCATTAGTCACTATGAACTGTAACTTTCTTAGAAAAACAGATCAAGTGCTTCCTGCTTTATTGTTCGCTACTTTATTTTATTTTATTTATTTATTTATTTATTTATTTTTTTTTTGAGGACTCCTCAGTAGTCACATGCGCTGCTTTGTGAGAGGCAGCATAATGAAAACAAAGTATCTAAGAACTTCTCTTTAAGGGAAACTAGATTGGACCTAGAGAAAATGAGCTTGTTATTCTGGTGAGCATGTGTCTAGATGAGTTTATGTATAAGGCTATCACTCATGCGAACAACTTGACAATATAATCTGATTACATTAAATCAAGGCCTCAGGGAAATTATTGCCCTTCTTCACCATCACTGATTAAAATGTGGGATTTTCTTTAAAATCCTGAAATGCCACATATCAACATAGCACACTGACAGCGTCAATTGACTTCATGGCATACCAGGTGTCTGGCTAAGAAATGAGTTCCCCTGCAACTTGAGCAACAGAAGTGATTATTATCACACAGCATTCTCAATAGCATCTAATGAAGCAGGGATTAGCTTTGCTGGGCAGAGCCATTACTCATGTACGTGCCAACGGAGCCTTGAAACCATGTCACCCACTGGTTACAAGTGTCCTCTGGAATCTGGGGCAGGAGCAGCATGAGCAGCACCTTTCTGCAGCCTATGAATCTTTAATAAAACCAAGGAGGAGAAGGATGCTCGCACAGGCATTTGCATGAGAGAGTAGAGGCCCTACTATGCCTATATTTAAAGCCAAACAAACAAACAAAAACAATGTACTGACCAACTTCTTACACTGCATGACTTTACTAATTTTTAGAGACTTGCATGGCTTTTGATCAAAATCACTCAATTTTCCAATAATTACATTTCCGGCTATAAAGCAGAAGATGATGTTTTAGGAAAATAAATTGACTGTCTTTCATATACTTAGTGAACTATTGACAGAAAAACACACACAGGAGCTTCTGATGAGAAGCTAACTCCCCCTCTGTTCCCGTAAGTTACCAGGACAGGAGAAGATGCCACATCTGGAAAGAATGAACATCAATAAATCTTGCACATGGCCTAAAAGTAACGTGTAATGTTTGAGTCGAAGTGGCCATTAGCAGGTAAGACTGAAGGGGGCTCAGTTCTGAGCCAACAGAGAAGTGGAATCATTTCTTAACTCTAATGAGAGAACACCCATGTGGCTCTAGTGGCACCTGCTCTCCTACAGGCTCCTGTGTTAGAACATCTGGTTCTCAGTTAACCATGGTGTTTTGGAGGTCGTGGTACCTTCAGGACATGGGGCATCATTGGAGGAAGTGAGCATGAGGTTTTATAACCTGTTCCCAGTTCCTAACAGCCTCATATTTCCTGTTCTAAGATACCGATTGGGCCAACGGACCCAGTAACAACTGCAACACTTGTTACCATGGAGTCAACTCCAGCAATACCCTCCCCTCCATGAAGGACTGTATCCCCAAAACTGTGAGCCAAAATAATCCCTTCCTTCCTTAAGTGGCTGGTTGTCAGTGACTTCATCACATCACCAAAAATGCAAGAAATAACAAAACAAGTAGTCTTTATCTCACCTGTGCTATATTACCATATGCTAAAGAGCCTTGTTTATTGGGGAAAAAAGTGAAAAGGCCACAGACTGATAGTTTCTAATCTGCTGTGTTAACACATGTAAACATTTGTGTCCTTTTGTGTCTGTGTGTATGTGTGTGTGTGTGTGTGTGTGTGTGTGTGTGTGTGTGTGAATGTGGTGTGTATTTTCAGTTTTCTATTGTTTGTGAATTCCATTCATGATACAATACATTTTTTTTCCTTTTCATCATAATTTAATCAGATTACATCCTGGTTGTTATCCCCTCACCTGTATCTTCCCATTCCCTCCTCAAGTCGGCTGACCTTCCTCTCTTCTTCAATCTCTTTCCTGTGCCCCTCAACTTTATTTCTTTTTTTTTCTTTTATGTGCTGTGTTAAAACCCAGAGTCCACATGGGTGTAGGACAATCTACTGGACAGCTGCATCCCTCAAGACAAAAGACACTTTCTCCCCCGGCAGCATTTAATTGCAAAATAAGCTCAGAGGGTGGTGGGATTCTATGCCTCCTCCCCACGCTTTGGGTTTAGTTAAGCTTGTGCTTGTATTTTTGTTTTTAAGTATAATTTTATTGAGTCTTTGAGAACTTCATGCACATTTAAAAATAATTTTAGCATAGCTACTCTTCACTCTTTCCTCTACCTCCTCCCAGACTTCCCTCACCATCTCTTCTCCCATCTTCATGGCCTCTGGTTTTATTTTATTATTTTATTTTTTAATATTTTATTTATTTATTCACATTACATCTCAATGGTTATCCCATCCCTTGTATCCTCTCATTCCTCCCTCCCTCCCATTTTCCCCTTACTCCCCTCCCCTATGACTGTGACTGAGGGGGATCTCCTCCCCCTGTATATGCTCATAGGGTATCAAGTGTCCACAGTTGAGTGGAGAGTGGGGTCTGACTTTCACACAAACTCTGGTGCCCCATATTTGGCCATGTCCCCTGGATGGGGAGACCTGGTGGCACTCAGAGGAAGGCCAGCAGGCTACCAAGAAGCGGCCTCTGGTTTTAAGCTACTTCTCCTAACCAGTGCTTCCTGTACATGCATGGTTCCAGAGCCAGGCAGCAGAACAGGGACAATCTATCAGGGTCTGCATTGGAAGAAAGCTGGCTTGCTTTTCCTTGGCATCCAGGAGAAAACAGCTTCTCGTGTTTTTAATCTTAAGTTTATAAAATAAAGAGATGTCTGCAACATTTGAAGAGGTTAAGCTTTTTACTAACAAAATTACTCAGAAAACACACACAATCTTTATTTGTAGTAGGTTTTTTTTTTGTCCATATGCGCCAATATTTTCAGGGTAGTTTTCTTGAGAGGTAGTTTCATGCAATGACACCAGGACTGATGTGAACCCAAGGTGGGACACAGCCTCCACCCCAAGTCAGTGCTAGTTTCCAGAAACTGCAGTTCTGCATATGCCCACAAGATGGCAACGTGCCACCTTCTCTGTTGCTGTGGTCTGAGAACAAATGCATTATCTAGCCTACAATCATTTTTAATTTTACTACTGACAGTCTGACAGGCCTACTTAATGTTGCTGTGTTGACCTTTGCATGATTTTGTACTAAATCCTTTTCCTTACCACACCTCAGTCTGCTGTGTGGATGACCGAATGCAACTGACATTACAAAGGGTTGCTGAAGTATCAGTTAACAGCACTGGCTGAGAGAGGTGAAGGGGGGAGGGAGGGAAAGAGGGAGGGGGGAAAGGAGGGAGGAAACGCTCTGATCACAGGAAATGGTATTGTAGACAATCTCACAGACTTAGATTTATTCACTTAACTGTATTTATCTATGTATTTATTTAGAGATAGAGTCTCATGCATCCAAGGCCAGCCCAACATTTTGATGTAGCTGAGACTGACCTTGAACTATTGATCCTCATGTTTTCTACTCTTGAGAGTTCTGCCCTATGTCAGCTTTATGTGGTACTAGGACGGGTAAACCCAGGGCTTTGAGAACAGTAGGCAAGCACTCTTATCAGCTGAACTCCAAGCCCAATACACAGATACAGATGCTAGAGCAGCCATTGACCCCAGAGGAAAACCCAGTAAGTGCCATTTTCCTAGACTAGTATAGTTTCTAACTGCATTCTGGATATTTTACCTTCCAGCCACAGATAAGTCTAACTCATATCATCATCAAAGAAACGTATTTTTCAAGAAATAGAGAGCATTACAGAGATTGACAAGTGGGCAAAATGCAGATAAGTTGCTGTGGGTTGTCCAGCACCACTGCTATACCTGCAACCTCTACAGCTAAGTCTCAGGGGACATAAAGGAAAAGCCAGAGACCAGAGACAGGATTCCAGAGAGGGGAGATTACAAGAGAAAGAGCACCTGGTAAGGATGTCTGTTTTGAGATAGTGTCTAACAGGGAAATGGTACCCTTGGAATCTCAACAATATGGTTGCTTCAACAAGAACTGCATAATGACAATGACAACTCCAATGTGAATAAAGACTTTTTAAAATACTTTTATTTTATTACACATGTATAAAACAAACTACATACAGCAGGGAGAACCATGTGACAACCATGAGAATAATGAGTTCTATACATGTTACATTCATAGTGACTTGGCCATCTGCATCCATCCAGTTTGAAGTAAGTGTCTTTCCTGTCTTGTTGGGTGTAGATTTCCGAATGAGATTCAATATCTATCCTATCTCAACTCAGTTTTAAAGATCCTACCCTTAGCTGAAGACATTCAGGAAATTATGGCTGCTGGGGGAGAAACAGCTTGCTCCAAGGACAAGCATCCTGATTGGTCATCTGGTCCCAAGCAATCAGCCCTAAACACATGTGCACCTAAGTGACACTAAATTAACTCAGGAGGTTATCTGTCTATCCGTGTGTGTGTGTGTGTGTGTGTGTGTGTGTGTGTGTGTGTGTCTGTCTGTCTGTCTGTGTATGTGTGTGTCTGTGTGTGTCTATGTGTGTGTGTGTCTGCAACAATAATGATTTAAAAAGATGAGGTTTTACATTTGAAAATTAGAGGGTCAGAAGAGGAGTTGGAGGCATACAAATGATGTAAATATAGTACTCATGTATAAAATTATAAAAAAAACAATTTTTAAAAATATAAAGAGTATGTTCATCATGTGGGCTACTTGGAGAGATTGTTTAGCCCATCATAATGGCCTAAGGGATGAGGAACAGCATTGCCTATGATAAGAAATGGGTGAGATGTATTGTTAACTAAATTAGGTTCAGTCCTACTGACCCACTGTTCAAAAAGGCTTCCTGAACAAAATTAGTTTCCTTAAGATGTTGCCTTTGATGTCGAGGTAGTGTGTAAGGTAAAGATCATAAAACCTTCTTTCTAGCATAGTTAAATACAAATTATTTGTATTATAAAAGCTGCATATAACAGACATGGGGCTTTGGAAGTGCCAGCTACCACTACAGACTACAAAGACTTCAGGGACACCACCATGCATGGGAAGGGACCATTTGTGCTAGAGCTAATAAACTGAATGTCACTCTTGGATTAAACCACAACAGTTTGAATCCAGTGCCCAATCAGTTCATCTTAACATTGTATTTTTCCCTAATTATTTTTTAGGAAAGGTAAAGTTCTTTCTCGAATTGTGTGCGTCATGTAGTTTGCAATAGCATTCCATCGGAAAATCTAGCATTGGAATGCCCATTATTTGAGAAAAAATTTAACAACAGTAGTTCAAGCACATTCTGTTTTGAGTCACTTGGCTTCTCAGAGACCTGCTGGAAAACATGAAATGTGACACTCCGCTTTAGAGTTAAGGCCACAGAATTCAAGGAGAAAAACCAGATTTTAAGATTTTTTGAGGAAAGTGTCTATAAAACTAAAAATCTTGGGCCTTATTCTGGGATCTAGTCTAGTAATCTTGAGAAGTTAACACTTAGGGCTTTAAAGATGTTGTGATCCCACAAGAGAACAAATCTAACACAAGTGAGGTGAATGAGCTCTCATCACTCATCACTTTGCCTCATCACAACTCGTTCTCTTCACTGGGAAAGAATAGAAGACCCCAAAAGCAGTATGTGGGGCAAGATGAGCTAGTATTTCCCAAGGATCAGACCCAGCCAGCCACCATATGGTTCCCAGGGAATCCCTGTGATTCATACCTCATCACCTGCAGAGTGGGAGAAAAATCCAGGCTTTGTGGTAGTTGTGATGGACGTGGGAGTCTCTGGAAAGAGGCATTTTTCTTTCTCTTGTTTGTTACAAATGTTAAGCTACAATTCTGTTTAACAACTAGTAAAACTGTGGGAGGCCTCGTGGTCACAGATCAAGGAAGTTAGCTTAGGCTCTGAATTGGTAAAAATCTGTGGCCATGACAAGAGAACAAAAGAATTACAAGAAACCTCATACAACATGTGAGGTATGGATACAGGGGCCACAGAAGCGTAGAGACTCAGTTGAGGTGCTTGGTGTAAAAAGACTGATTGTACTCAAAAAAGATATGAACTGGGCAATGTTTTATTGCTAGACCACAATAGTTTCAAGTGTATATTAGTTAATATATCTTTAAAAATGCACAAATAAGGGAGGGGATAACCATTGAGATGTAATATGAATAGATTAATAAAATTTAAAAAAAAATCACAAGTAAATTAGCATATGCCAGGCTCCTATCTTTCAAGACTGTCATGCCACTTATTCTAGGAAGCAATGAATTCAAGCTCTATGTTTGAAAGAGGGGCGATGACTCAGATGAAGCTTAGCTAATTGAATATTCTGTGGGCTATAAATGAGCTACTAGAACAATTTGGTGGTACACTGGGAAGGGAGTTGACCCAGGCTGTGTATGAGCAGTGGAGCATGCCTAATCTTTCCCAGCTGTCCCCCCACCCAGAAGTCTTCATGAGGTCTACATACTTACAATTTTCAGATGAGATAAAAGTCTCATAACATCTGCCATGTCAGCTAGGATTAGCAAGCGTGTCACAGCTGATAGCAGAGCCCGTGCTGCCCGCACCATGGTGCCACGCTTGACCGAAGAGCAAGGGTCATCAGCAAACTCAGAGGAGGCGATCCGCATTGTTTCACCTGCAAGAAAACACAAAGGTGGGCCGGTAGTAAGAATGCTAAGAGCATAGTAAACTGGCAGATCTATAGAGAGCCAATACCGTCCTCACTGTGAAGTTGGCACTTGTGAAATACTAGTATCATATAGGGCCTTTCAAGTCTAGATTACCAAAGCATGGAGTGAGCTACTGGACAAAGGAAGGTATTATTTCTCACTAAGGTGTAAAATGATGGTTTTAACACCAATAGGAAAATCATTTAATGTATTTGGTCTAAAAACTAAGATTAACTTATATAATAACCCAAGTAAAGTAGCTTTTTTAAAAAAGTGCACCAACAAGTAGCACCCAGATATAGGGCTTGGAATAATGGAGAAATCTTGTTTCTAATGCCATAGAGGAGATGGCACTATACTAAGAAATGGATATTGTTTTTCAGGACATCAACAAAACATTTATTGTAGCTACTGCTGCTGGGTTCTTTCCTGCTTTTCTCCAGAGGGGATTTTCTCTATATTTTTTTCTTTTGTCTCCTATAGTCTATCTACAAAAAGTTTAGGAGAATGACTGAGTAATTTAAAAAGTTACAAATGCAAAATAGAGGGGGATTAGAGGCAACTGAAGAGGTTATAGGTAGAGGTTAAAATGCTCGGAAAGCAAAAAGAGTTAGAAAAGGCAGAATGAAAGCGTTCTGATCTGGTGACTGAGCAGGAGGAAAAAGAAAGGCAGACTGTGTTAGGAGGCAAATTACTGCCTAGCTCTTCTCCATGTAGTTTCATTCCCAAGTTCCCACAGCCCCTGGGTGAGGCGGGCAGCCTGGAGGGACAGGAGGAAGCTGTGCAATACAACAAAGTTAAAGAAAACCAACTTTTTTGGAAAGAAAGGGTTAATCTTAAGCAAACTGAGCCACCAGAAGGGTGACTTGGAGCTACAAGAATACCATCATTAACTTTCTCAGTAGCTGGCAAAAACCTTAGATATTAAAATGCCCAGTGCTTTAACTGTGGTTAATCGCCATTTACAAAGAAATTTTAAGGCTAAAAGCCTCCGAACTCAAAATATTAGGCACGTTAACTCTGATAAATATGGTACTTTCAAAGTCATTTCTCAAAATTACTGATACAGTAACTGTGAGAAATATAGTACTTTTTTTTTTGTTTTTTAAACCAGAGAAGGGAGGAAGCCATTTCTAGTTGCAATGGTTTCTCAAAAAAAAAAAAAAAAAAAAAGGCTTCCAAGGTTTGAATACTCTATGGTAAGGCCATTGGACAAATGAATGCAGGTCCAAGAGGGATATACAAAGTAATCTTTTGCAGTCAGAAAGCAGCTTTGGAGCCCTAGCTCCAGGCTCAGCAGCAAAAAATATGAGCGAGAGTTTTCAGGTTACAGATAACAAGCAAACAAAACCTTGACTACTGAATTGAAAAGGGTTCAGTTCATTGATACTGTCTCTGTTTATAATTTCCCACTGAACACAGCACAATTACTGGCTTAAAACAAAAAGAGGGAAGTGCAGTGACAATGTTAGTGCCTTAAAATCCCAGTTCCGGGGACTGGAGAGATGTCTCAGAGGCCAAGAGTACCAGCTGCTTCAGGTTGTCCTCAGCAGCAGATTATTGCCTCATGCCTGTTCTGGCAGGGGAGAGAATCTGACAACTGATGATTCTTTAATTTTACAGACTTTGGAGAGGGTATAAAAAGACCAGAGCCCTAAGAGAGGAGGCATGGCTTTTCCCCCTGCTGGTTCCTCCTCCTGCCATTGCTGGTTTGTGAAGTGGTCATGAGAAAAGAAACAAGAAGAATAAATTGGAGATATCCAAACAAGAAGAAAATTGGAGATGCCCCAAGAAACTCAACACCCCTAATCAGCAAGTAGTAGTAAAAATATCCCTATGCCCTCTCTTTCCACTAACCTTCTGTCTTTCCTACCTGATATTGTGGTTATGGCAGGGATTAGGTGACAAAGGTGACATAAGAACTCAAATAAAATAGCTAATCCAATATGGCATCAAACTTCCCCTAAGCTTAACTCTCCTATCTCTTCATTTCCTTAGAGCCGAAGCAAATTCCTAGGCAGCTAGCTGAGATGACTGACACACAAGTCTTGAAGTGAATCGCACCACTATTCTAGGTGGCTTTCTGTTGCTGGAGTAAACACCATGACCATGGAAATTTGTAGAAGGAAGGGCTTTCTTTCCTGTATGCTTCCTCGGTCTATCACTGAGGAAGGGAAGGGCAGAGAACACAAGCAGGAACCAAATCAGAAACCATGATTTGGAACACATGAACAGAGCTTATTGGCTTGTGCTCTGGTTAATGCTCAGCTAGCTGTTTTATATAGACTAGAACTATCTGTATAAGGATGGCACAACTTACACTAGGGCTGGGCCACGCCACATCAATCATAAACTAAGACAATCTCTCATAGACACCCCCAGTGGCCAATCTGATACAGCAGTGGTTCTCAACCTTTCTACTGTTCCTACCCTTTAATACATGAGTGATGACCCGCAACTATAAAATTATTTTCATTGCTACTTTATAACTGTAACTTTGTTACAGTTATAAATCATAATATAAATATCTGTTTTCTGATGGTCTTAGGCAGCCCCTGTGAAAGGGTTGCTCCGTCTACAACAGAGTTACAAACCACAGACTGAGAACCACTGTGAGAGAGACAACTCTTCAGTTTAGGTTCACTCTCCAAAGGCGCCTCTAGGTCATGCTAAGTTGACAATAAAAAGCAGGTAGGACACCCACAGTGGACTCTTAAAACACTGACCTTTTAAAGCCTGCTCTTAGGAGGCATAGGCAGGAAGACAGGCGCAAGTCTGCAGTCAGTCTAATTTACAAATCAAATTCTGGACTGTGTAAGACTGCACAGCAAGATCATCTCAACAAAAAAAAAGGAAGGAAGGAAAAGAAAGGAAGGAAGGAAGGAAGAAGGGAAGAGAAAGAAAAGATCATTGCAAAGAACTATGCTCTTAACTGAGTTAATAAAACAATGAGTACAGAGAAGCTCCGTACTTCCAATCCTCTCTTGAAGCGTCCTAATCAATGTAGAGTACATTTAGGAAACTGGACTCTATTTGGCACTTGCCACATTATGAAACAGGCTTTGGAATTTAAATGATGGCTAGGAATACCCATTCTGTCCTCAGGAGTTCCTTCTCTCACGAGAAAGCAAGCTTCTAAACACACACCAGAATACAGTGACAAAGTGCCAGATGCATGAGCAGAGTGAAGGTGATGGAAAGAAACTACTGATCTCTTCATTTAGTACACGAGTGGTACGGGGGAGAGCAGTCTTCTCTCATGAGCTGTGAAAAAAGAGAGGTGCCTTCCCACTCAGGCACAAAGATGAACACAGCATGTGACTTGGAAGCCTGGAGGCTCAGGCTGAGCAATGGGAACTGTGGCTGCATGGAAGGGTTTGTGAGGAAAGTGGCTGGGACATCACACCATGCAAGAGGTTTGTGTTGAGAGAGAGAAAAGTCACAATTGGCAGAGAGAAAGTGACTCTAATAGATGTTTATTTTGGACAATATGTCAGCCATATTATATACGGTAAACTGGAAGGGCAATGGTAGGAAAGAAAAACCAGGCAAAGGACAAATACAGTTAGGGTAAGAGCAGTGGACCAGGAATAAAAAGGAACCAAATAGATAGAGGGGGAAGTAGTGTGTAGAAGTCTTTGAAATACAGCCAGTGGTTGTTGGGAAGAAAATGTGGTGCTGATGGTGACTATTAAGGACACAGGAGTGGTACATAAGTGATAAGAGGGATGAAGTATATGGGAAACAAAGGGAGATGATTAACCATGACAAGCCAGTTACTGTATTGGTGATGAGTACCCTATAGGGGAGGAGGGCTGGCAGGAAGAGCTTTGTATAGTGGAGCACACTACTCAGCAAGTGCAGTGGATCAGACTAATTTTGACTGGTGATGAGGCAGTTTATTCAATATTGTAATAGATATGATTATGGTTCTCTTTTAAGCAAAACATAGCCAAATTATATAAAACCAACTACAGTTTGAGTGTTTACATTTTCCATTTACACCAAGACACAAAGGGAAAGAAACCAATCATTTTATAGGCAGGCCAAAATAGCATATAATTCTCTCAATTGGTGTTAAAATTCATTCACCCCTTATAGCAATCTGATTTCTATTGAGAAATGTGGGCAAGTAGGGAAAGGTATTATATCATTGGGTTCTCGAAAGATGCTATATCACCTAAAGAAAGTATATTTTTCTAGCTTAAAGTTCATGCAGAGGTGCAAAAGAGAATAATTCATGGTGTGTTAAAAGAACTTTGGGAAAAGACAAAATTTTATTTTTGTGCCAGTACATTGGTGAATTGTTAAGACACACAATCCTTGGAAGTCTAAAACCAATTTCAATTAGAGGTTACAATTATCAATTGCTTATTAATATGCATGTCCCACATTTCACACACACTCACACACACACACACACACACACACACACACACACACACACACACAGAGAGGGGGGCACTACTTGGATGACTCCAGTTTCCACAGGATAAACTGGGGTGAGCTCTAATTTGGGTGAGAAGAAAGCACTAGGATAGGGTTACTCACAGAACAAATGACTCGAAAATGACAATTTAGCACATCTCCTCCCAGCACATGGAGGGCAGAGTATTGCTAACCAAACTGTGTCTAAACCAACTGGATTTTCCAGTTCAAACATTCAAACAGTGGATCAGGGTAACACAATATATCACCACGCCACATGCATGATGAAGCATAGTCTATCAAAGGTGGTAAAGGGTGACATGGTATCAGGAGAGAGTTCCAGTAAATCAACCTGGGGCCCACCTAGGCATTACTGGTAAGGTGGGAGGTCAGGGTGGACAGTGAGGTCCAGAAAGGCTCCTGGGAAGGATGAAGAACTAACATAAAAAACCAGACTGGCAAAGAGCAAAGATGGAACTTTCTTCAGTTCCCCACAAAGGCTGAATAAAATGTATAGCTTCATTTCAGTGTGTGTGATAGCAACTGGCTAATTGTAATATTATATACACACCCCTAAATGGAGATTTAAGACAAAGGGGTTGAGGCTGCGGCTTAGTTGAAGATTGTTTGCCCACCATAAACAAGGTCCTGGGTCCAGTTTTCAGCACTACAAAACAAACAAATAAATAAAAATCCAAAAAGTACTTTTGATGTCAAGGTGGCTCAGTTGGGAAGAGGTTTACCATTAAACTGATGATCTGAGTTTGATCCCACATGAAGGAAGCAGAGAAACAACTCCTGAAAGTTGTTCTCTGACTTCCACATGTGTTCTCTGGCACATATACATGTCCCTGTTCCAACACAATAAATAAATAAATTAAAATATAATAGGGTACTAATGGAGCATATAACCCACAAGGTTTCATGTAGAACTGACTGTGACAGAGTCTGAGTCGGAAGCCTGTGCTATAGCAATGATCCAAGAAACCTCATGCTAAGGTCACATAAAGCCCTTACTTTTAGTACATCCTTGGCTCTCAAAATGTCCAAACATTTCGTCACTCTGGTCTGCTTGCTCCTTGAAAGTTCGTCTGCTCTTAAAAGACTGCCCCTGCTTCTGTGTTAACTGTAGATTTCTGTTCAAGTCTTTATGCGGAGACACTAGGACCTAGAAGTCACCCTAGGATGCCCTCTAGTTCTCAGCCTTAGCCACTGTTACTGACAGTAAGCAGTCTGATAGAGACCCAGGAAAGAGGAGACAGACAGAAAGAGAAAGGAAAAGAGAAAGGAAAAGAGGCAGAGATGCATATAAAGAAAGACACAGAGCAGTGAAAACAGACAGAAGAAAAATAAAAGTAGACTAAGAAAGAAGGGGAAGGACAGCGGGAGGAAGAAAGGAAGGAAAAGAAAAAGGGAGGAAGGGAGAAATGGAGGGAGAGAGAAAGGGAGGGAAGGAGAAAGGCAGGGAAGAAGCGGAGAGGAAGAGCTCACTCTCCCAAGGGGAAATGTAAGTTTGTAAATGTAAATCTCAGGCTAGGTTCTGAGCATGCTCTGAGATAAATAGCAGGTAATTTCACTCAGTTTAAATTAAAAATTAAAAGCCCACTCTAAGCAGATACAAATGATCTCACATTGTTAAAGATCCTGAAGAAAAGCCAATGAGAAATCAGCGATAACACTAATGTGTCTTATATCCCTGTAGCTTTGGGATTACTGGGACAAAACGGAAATCTATATTACAGAATGATAGGCAAGTTTATCATGATAAAATTAGCTATTTTCTCAGGGAACTGCTTTTCTGTAAGACTGAAATAATAAGCCAGGGAAATAGAAGAGTGTGTAGGAGAGGGGAGGGGTACTGGAGAGAGGAAAGCAGGAATCTGCTGTGAAGACTCTCTCTGATTTCCTTAAGTCTCCATCACCTGCTGGAAAGAAAAGTAACGTGACTGAGGGGTTAGAAGCAGCCAGACTTAAGTAGTTCTTTCACGTAAAAACTTATGACAGGAACCTTGATCTAAAAGCTCCACATATTTTAATACACATTAAAGGTGAAAAACCTCTACCTATATTTATAGCTGTGTGTGTATGTATGTACATAAATTACAAGGTGGGATCTGCGTACGTAATAGAACATGCACGATTTTGTCTTCCTGAGTTTGATTCATCTCAATTAATATTTTATTTCCCAGATCTGAGGGCACATGTGACATGAAATCAAAAAGGAGACTTGGAAGGAAGAAGGAGTCAGGAAGGAAGTGGGGTGACGTGTGAGTAAAATACATTTTGTTTGAAAATGCCATAATGGCATCTAATAAACTGTATACTAATTTAAAACAAAAACAGATTTGAAGACTGGGAATAGGCATTTAAAATCAGAAAGGTTCTGACTCCAGCTGTTCCTAACCATGTGAGCTCAGTGCTCCTGAGACCATGATGTTTCTGTCCCTCAACTATAAAATGGGGATGAAAATAATATTAGTTATCTTACCAATTGTTATTTAGGTTAAAATTAAAGGTGATATACTCCAGACTGATGGCATAAGCCTTTACCTATATCAGGGGCTGCTGTGGCTCGAGTGGGACATGGCCGTGTGGGCTCATGTATTTGCACAGCTGGTTCCCGGCTGGTGTCCCTAAGGAAGTTTATGAAATGTATAGAAGATGGAGCCTTGATGGAAGAAATGGAATACTACAGGTAGGCTTGAGGCATTACAACCTGACCTCTCATCTTGTTCTCATTCTTGTCTCCTGCTCCTGGGCTGTGCTTTTACCACTGACCAGCATGCCTGCTGTGCCATGACTATATCTCTTTGGAACTCTAAGACAAAATAACCTTTATCTCTTTTAGGTTGCTATTTTTTACTCAGCAATGGAAAGGTAACCAATGCTGATGGTCTAATCATTATTATTACTAATACAGTTTCCAACCCCACTGCTTGGTTTTCTCAATGTAATAAGAAGAGTTGAAATACTGGTTACAGATTAGAAGCATATTTTTGGATATCTAATTCCTGTGCTTTTTGTTGAAAAGCAATAAAATAACTGACACTCCCCGTACTCTAGTAGATTGTCCCACACCTGTGCATATACAGGCAGGCCTAAATGGACTTAGAGAAAATTAAATGAAAGGCATTAGATTAAAGAAAAGAAAATTAGTTGTGAAGAAAAAGTGGTTGGATAATTGGAAGGATGTGGGTTAGATTTGATCACAATACACTATATGCATGTAAGAATATTAAATAAAAAATTTAAAAAGAAAATATCTGTGCAGTGAAACCTTTTTTTTAAGTTAGTGTATATGTTTAAATGTTACTTGGCTTGAAAAAAATAAAAAAGGATGCTTGCTTTGAGCATCAGCCTTCCCAGGAGACAATGGTCTTTGTATACACAACTGGCCATAACCTTGACTTAATATGTGCTAATGTGTAGAACAGTGAACCATGATGATAATGCACAGGAGGGCACCAGGTAGAGAACAGTCTTAGGAAGAGGGAGATTTTTTTAGAGGTAAGTGGTAATCCCAAATGACCCAAGACCATGGCTCATTCTTTGGAGAGTGGTCTGCACGTAAAACAAGCACATTTTAGAAATCTGATCACTGCACTTCTACAGAACTGTGAGGTGAGGCTAAGAAGTACAGGGTGACGATGGGATGGACAACACAAGCATTGCCAGCCTGCCATGCTGAGGGTTACCTCACAGTTTTCATTGCATGTTCCTAGCAGTAGCATTCAAGGGTCTTACTTCCTGAATTCACACTGATGAAATGAAAATGAAGAAAAACGCAAGCTGCAGAGTAAGCTTGGCAGAATAACCAGAATAATGGAGAACAATGGCCAATGAAGCCAAGGAGAGAGAGACATTCCAATGAGCCTTCACATGCCTGATGTGATGATATACATTGACAGTGGCTTAATTACTAAAGAAACAGCTGGTCTATATGGAGACTGAAAACCGCAGACAATTAAAAGGCACAAAAAAATAACATTCATAGTTCTAACAACTTAAGACCAATCACCAAGGGATGGAGGACAGTTCTTTACATCTGTATTTTTGCCAGCATTTAAACTGGTTGCATTGTGACCCATTGTATAGTTACACAACATATTGACAGTTAATTAACTTTTTTCTTTTTCCAGCAAAAAACTCCTAAAGATAGTGAGCAAAAAAGCAAAGTTCTCCATCTTCCACAATCTTACATCTGACTCTGAATTTCTGTCTGTCTTTCTATTTGCCTTTCTCCCCCTCACCCGTTGTTTGCCAGAACAGTTTTTTCTGTAGCCCAGGCTAACCTAAGATTTGCTGTGGATGATTGGGTGACCTTTTGTTTTGTTTTGTTTTGTTTTTTGACTCTCCTTATTTCCTTTTTAAAAAATTTTTTTATTAATTTATTCTTGTTACATCTCAATGGTTATCCCATCCCTTGTATCCTTCCATTCTTCCCTCCCTCCCATTTTCCCCTTATTCCCCTCCTCTATGACTGTTCCTGAGGGCAGGTTACCAAGAAGAGAGTTGTTAGGGTGACCTTTTGAACTCCTTGTCCTCCTGTCTTCTTTTCCTAAGCACTAGGAATGTAGGTAGTCCTCCAGGGAGAACTTCCTGGCTATTTCTTCCCTTTTCCTTCCTTCCTTCCTTCCTTCTTTCTTTCTTTTCTTTTACATTTAAAAAATTATCTAAATAATTTATTCAGATTGCGTCTCAATTGTTATCGCCCCACTTGTATCCTTCCGTTCCTCCCTCCCTCCCTCTTTCACCCTATTACCCTCCCCTAGGCCTGTGATAGAAGGAGACTTCCTACCCCACCATATGCTCACAGTCTATCAGGTCTCATCCAGATAGCCTGCTTCCCCTTCCTCTGAGTGCCACTAGGCCTCCCCACCAAGGACTAGTGGTCACATAGGTGGCACCAGAGTGTATGTCAGAGTCAGCCTCTGCTCTCCACACAACTGTGGAGAATGTACTGCCTCTTTAGCTAGATCTGAAAAGGGTTTCTAGGTTTGCTGCATGCATTGTCCTTGGTTGGTACAGTAGTTTGAACAGACCCTCCCCTCCCTGGGTCCAGATATGCCAGCCTTGATGGTTTTCTTGTAGGGTTCCTGGACACTCTGGTCCTACTATTCCCCATTCTCCCACACCTCTTTCACCTGGAGTCTCAATAGGAAGTTCCAGCATCTGTCCCAATCCCCCGCTGAATGAAACCTCTCAGAGGACATCTCTGTTGGGCTAGTGTCCAACTGTAAGTGAGTATATGTCATGTGAATCTTAGACCCAGCTATTCCACTCTTTGGAATATACCTGAAAGATGTTCCACTATACAACAAGGACATTTGCTCAAGCATGTTCATAGCAGTCTTATTTGTAATAGCCAGAATCTGGAAACAACCTAGACGTCCCTCAATAGAAGAACAGATAAAGAAACTGTGGCACATTTACACTATGGAATACTACTCAGCTATTAATAACAAGGAAATCTTGAAATTTGTAGTCAAGTGGATAGAACTAGAAATGATCATGCTGAGTGAATAAACTGAAACTGGGAAAGATATTTGTTCCTTTTTCACGGTAAACTATGAAACAATTTTACATATATTCCCCTTAAGGTACAAACTCTGACTATTGAAAAATAGGTGGTATTTAGTGATGCTATAACTACAAACAGTAAAGTTTTTTTTAACAGAATAAAGTAAAATTATAAAGTTGCAATACTTCACTAGCAATTTTCTTAAGACTTGAACTACATAGAAATTTATTGTTCCTAGCCTCTGTTTTCTATAGTTCTGTACATTATCACCATGGTTCATCATTCATACTCATCATGCATATTAACTCATGTTTATTCTCAATTGTATACACGTAGCCGTGCCTCCAAAGTAGCATGATCACAAGAGCGAGCTTCCTTTGCTGTTATTTTAAAGTTTAGTACCATTTAAACTTAAACCCTGACTTAAAATAATACTTTTATTAGACAGTTATTTCCTTTATTATTTTACTAATTATTCATATATGCATATAATGTGTTTTTAAGACAGTAATTGAGTAGATGTTGTGAAACTTCAGATTATTTTATCATTTTGACTACTTTGTAGAAGTGTTGAAATAGTGCTATAGCACTTAAAGACCCAACAATGTTCCAGCTGGATCATTTTCAAAGCATACTGGAAAAACTATCTTCACTTGGGATAAAGCAAAACTGATATAAGTAAATGTCAAAAATGAAAAAAAAAAAAAAAACCCAGAAATTGTGACAAATCCCTCATGGCATCTTGACACTTGATACCTGTTTGGGGGATGGGTGGGGTCAGTTCTCATTTCACAGGAAGCATCCTGAGTTGGTTGATAATTGAGCTGCATTGATTTAGCTGAGGACATTAAGCCAATGCATGGACATCTTTCTGAGAGCAGTCGGTTGGTGAGGAAGGGGCTGGTGCTGCCAGAGGACTCATGATTTCTTCTGCTTTACAGATTCCATTAGCTGTTGGGTATATTGACTTAATGACTCTTTCCATCTCAGAATCCTTTCCAGTCATCTCAGTATTATAACATAGTTCTCAGTGGTTCTCCCTCTTGTCACTTATAAGAACTATTGTCTTTTTAAGAGGTCAAGATGTCCCAAGTTCTATTCACAAACCTTTAACTATTCCAACATATGACTGATGGAGAAAGTCTAATGGGGTAAGTACACTCATTCCATCATTTTCTCAGAACAACTGAGTATAGAAAGGGAAGCTTATTTGACCAAGGTCAACTGTGTGCTAAGTAGCAAAGTGACTATTTAAAGCTAGCTAGCTCTAGAAACACTGCTTTCGAAATAACCCTTAACATCTGTTCACTCCATTAAAAGTATCTGTTTGTATATTTCTCAGTGGCTTGAGATTAGAAGTTGAAAGCCTATCAACATTTGGCCTATTGAATATAGGCAAAATAGAAAGGCAGAAAGGAGGAAGAAAAAGAAGGATGGGTAGATAAAGAGAAAGGAAGAAGGAGAGATGGAAGGGAAGGAAGGAAGTAGAGACAAAAGCAGTAGGAAGAAAGGAGGTAAACACGGGCATTTCTACAAACTATTCCCAGGCACACCACCTCCTTCCTCTTACGGCAAGGGATGATTTGGGACTGCCTCTGGCTGTGTATATCTGAGTCTTCAACCAGCCCTAGCCTGGAAGGTTGGCCAGTGTAGAAGCCATGATTACAACGCCATACTTTCCTCCTGACATATGAGGCCTGTTAGACAGCGGGATGATGCCTTCTTATGAAAATGTCTCTTCCGTTCCAGGAGACCAGAAATTTTGCTGGACCTCAAAGCCACCATTGACAACACATCTTGAAGTCACTGAAGTCTGCTTTTTTAAGGAATGCTCAGTGTTTGGTTAACCTTCCTTTAACAGAACAACGTGCCAACTCATCTCGCTTCCCTTGGATTTCCCATGTAATCAACTTTTACAACGTCAGCTGGTGCATAGCTGTAATTTTAAATCATGTACTCCTCCGTGCCCCCCAAATCCAGACTAATGCATGTTTGCTTGCATGCTATGGTTTGAAAAAGTGCCAAAAAGAGCAAATAGGTTGAAAACCACCTTATAAGATAAATACCATGAATGTTGGAAGTTACATGGCTGTGAATTTATCCATTTGGTTACAGTGGAGTACTGTTTCTTATCCAGGTCAGTTGGGGACAGATACAATTGGAAGAGTTGCATCTCTTGGGAACCCTGTTAAAGATTTCTATAAAATATCTCTCATTCCTTCTATATGATGATCTTTGTGCAGGTTTAAAAAAACAGTGAGAAAAAAATTCTTTTCTGGAGGACATAGACACAGACCGACAGATTCATGAGAGAGCATCCAGATACGCACAGACGGAGACTCAAACAAACGACAGCAAGGGAAAGACATAAGACACAGGGAAGGTTGAAGTAAAGGATTTAAATCTGGGCTCACTTTTTGCTAAATTATTCCACAGTAAAGTGCTTTAATTTTTCCCATAATGTGACAGTGGTGACTCTGTCATCATTAATGCATTCAAACCAAACCGAGACAAGGTATCTGCTAATGAGCAAATGTTAGGAAGAAGAACAGAAAGTTTGCTAGGGCCCCCTTTCAAGTACAGAAAGTTTCAAGAGGGAAAGTTCAAATTTATCGAACTTCATAATGGTATGATTTGCTTTCCCCTGTTTATTTTTTATTTGAGAAAGGCAGGAGCTAGGAAAAAAACTGCATCTTTCTCCTTCTTTGCTCTTGCCACATAGAAAGTTGCTACAAAAAGAGAGATATCCTAAAACATTTTTTTTGAAACAGCAAAGAATATGAAAGGCAAGATATGCATTTCACCCCAGGGTGCTTATGATTCAAGCCATAATTAGGGAAAAGGTCACCAATTCACAAACCGATTTCCCCCTGAGGATCAAGATTGGTGAAAGTCAGTATTTTCTAAGGCAAAATCTACATTAAAATCAGTTTCCTACCAGAGCTCTTGAAGCACTGAACACCTACTGAGAAACTTGCCCAGGTCGCCCCTAACAAACCAGTCTTCACAAGAAAGCCTTCTTGGCTTAAGGAAAAAGTCAGCGAGGGGTTGGGGAGATGGTTTGGTCAGTAACCAGAATTCAGATGCCCAGAAGCCATGTCAAGAATTGGGTGTGGTCACCCTTGCATCTGCAACTACCACTGCGTGTGTGTGTGTGTGTGTGTGTGTGTGTGTGTGTGTGTGTGTGTGTGTGTGTGTGTGTGTGTGTGTAGACAGGAGGATTGCTGGAGTTTGCTGGCTGCCTGCCTAGCTCCTGGTTCAGTGATGGGCTCATCTCAAGGGAAGGTGGTAGAAAATGACAGAGGGTGTTTGATTTCCTCCTGCGTCCTTTACACATTACATGCATGTACACACACACACACACACACACACACACACACACACACACGTACACAGACAGAACTATTAATCAAAACCACACCAAGACGATTTCAGTATTGCAAAGTAAGAAACTGCCTGTCCCTCTGTCGTTCTAGAAAGGGTCCTGCCCAGGCTTTGTGATCTTTTGTTGGTTTCCTTTTCTCAAGCAGCTCTCTGAGAACACAAGAAATTAGGTAGAAAGTCTCAGAGATCTGTTGACATGAATGGCCCTCAGGTGACTATAAACTAGAGAAGTGTTGGTCCTGGTGAGTGAGACCCCCCAATCTCATCTTCAGTCTAAAGATTGAGAAAGAGCAATGTAAAGCCACCTGAAGTTTATCTGGTGGCTGGTGGGGTTCTCTCCTAAATGTCCCAACAGAAAGTTCTGGTCACATTCTCCAGGGCTGTGAAACCACAAATGTACAACATGCCAGGAACCAGTAACAATCGTTTCACTAACACAGTTCCTATTCAGCCACATAACCATGTTTTGTCCCCAGCCTGAGTTGAGAGGTTCCAGCAGCCTGGTCTGCATCTGGTCAACCCATCATTCGTTAACAGGCCTGGTCATGGTTCCAAGGCTATTCTCCCTCTCTGGAGATGTGTTCAGTGTGAAAAACCACAACAAATGTCACTAACTGATGATTAAGTGTATTGAGCGTTATGAGCTATTAAGCATCGTTAGAAATGGCAATACACCACCTTGCAGAATGCACAGATCGTTAAGCATATGGATTTTAATTATTTCAGCTATATCCTTCTCTAGGGTTGGGAGGAGAGGGTGGAAGCTAATTTTATATTGTAGTAGCCAGCGAGACTATCATGCTGCGGTGTGGCATACTTCCCAAATGAGGCCCTTGCAAAGACCTGTTAAATATAGCAACTGCCATGTTCCATAAAAGGCAATTATCATCTTGGGCTGGGGTATAATAGAAGGCCATAAACTTGGAGATGTTAAACAGTCATGTGCTAAGCTTAAGAGGAAAAAATGGAATAACTCAGCAGATCATTAAACAAGTTGTACTATTTTCATTGCATATATGTGTGTGTGTGTGTGTGTGTGTGTGTGTGTGTGTGTGTGTGTGTGTGTGTATATACATAATTTCTACTTCTGAGTATGTGTGTGTGTATGTATCAGTGGCCTATGCCAGTGTAGGTATTTGTGCATGTTTTTAAAGGTAGGGAGCATGTAAGAACTTGAGCATAAGGTAAATTCTGCTCTTGTTCTCTACTTTCCTAGGTTGAATGTCACCAATTGTGCTGGACTAGCTGGTGACCAAGCCCCAGGGGGCCTCCTCTCTCTGTCCCAGAGCACGAGAGTTACAGGATCATTCTGCAGGACCCAGGTATGTATATGAGTGCTGCGAATTGAACTCGGGTTCCATGCTTGCACTGTAAGTACTTTGTCAGCTGAGCCTTTTCCCAAGCCGGTCAGGAAGAAATACATATTTTCATAATTTAAAGAGAAAAAAAAATGGTGACAAGCATATACAACTGGCTGTAAAAGAAATGCAATCGAGAAAAGCATTAACATATTTTATATATTTTTATTGAAAATAATTTTTCATGCAATATCCTCTGAACATAGTTTCCTCTCTCTCCACTTCTCCCAAATTTTCTGTACCTTCCTACCCAACCCATCTCCAAGACCTTTCTTTCTCGCCCTTCAGAAGACAGCCAAACAAACAAATATAATTTTTTTTAAAATGCACAAGAAACAAAACACATATACATGGTGCTATAAATTCATTTGAACCTCTAGAAATATCAAAAATTAGCATCTGCATGACTTGAAAATTTTAAACATCCAAAGTATGTAAGGCAAGACTATAAAGAGTATGCTGTTGGCTTATTTATATTGTTGTCAGTAAATACTTTGGCTCAGCTTCCCGTTCACCTCACAATCACAGCACAAATCAAGCCCACTAAAATGTCAGCACCCTGGGAACAGCGTTCCATAGTGGTAGTTAAATATGACTTCCAGAATCTTTGAATATGATAAACAAAACAAGGAACCACACCATAGTTTGCATCTGGAATGTACAGGAAAAACAATGTAATCATCAAAAATGCCAGAACACCTAAGGACTTGAATTTGAGAGAATAGACATCTATAAGTTGTTCTCTGCTGTCCACCTGAACTCTGAAGTGTATATGCTTACACACACACACACAAACACACGTGTGTATACATACATACATACATACACACACATACAATAAGTGAATGTAAAGTTTTTTAAACATTAGTATCAACATCTGACTGAGCTCAGACAGCATCCAGAACCAACAATTTCAATGTGGAAATAAAGAGGGGCTCTGTGATCACTCCTGCTGATAAAGATACGGTTTAAATCAGAGTAAGGAGGGACGGATTTAATGTCTACGTTCTAGAACTTAATCATACATCCACATGCCAGTTCTAATGGTATAAAGCAACTTAACTTTACAGAATAAAAAAAGACCCAAGCAACTGCTCTAGGGATCACTAATAATGGTGTTGTAAAATTCCAGCTCAAGACATGCAGGGTGGTTTTGTTTGGTACAATGTTTGCTGTGTTCCACAGCCAAACTGGTAGCAGAGGTCAAATCCAGCCATGACCTTTAGTATAGAAATCTGTTCATCTCCCAGAAGACATAAAATGCTAGTTTTTTGTTATAGTTCTTTATGTGGTTTTCTTTCTTCCTACTATTTGTTGTTTGATATGCTCTCTTAGACAACATACAAACTTTTATTTTCCTTTACATTAGAATAGATACTGTGCAAAAAGTTAATTTTAATTTATTTTTAAAATTTTATTAATTGTACACCCCAGCTGTAGCCTTGTCCCTCCTGGCCCTACCCTTCCTCTCTCTTGTCCTCCGGCCCCTGTCTCCTACCCTTCAGAGAGGGAGAGTCCTTCTCCCCTACCAACTGACCCCAGCCTATCAAGTCTCATCAGGAATGCCTGTATGCTCTTCCTCTGTGGTCTGGTAAGGCTCCCTACCAGGGGAAAGTGATGAAAGAGCAAACAACAGAGTCCAAGGCATGGACAGCCTCTGCTCCAGTTAATAGAGGATCCATATGAAGACAGTTGCCTATTGGTTACAGCTTACATCTGAACAGGAGGCCACACTTCAATGTCTTGCTAAGCGAAGAGAAATGAACACTGATGGGGTATTTCCCAGGAACAAATGAGCTTTGTGTTAGAAAAGGGGCCAGGAACAAAGGAATAAAGAAATATCTCCCCTAGGATTCTAGGTCTTCCAAGGAAACATTCAAGCCAAGGTGATTGATTTGCTTTCAATGCCTGTGAGATTTTTGAGCAAATTGGTATGTGATACAAAAACTGTCCTCTGCTGCCTTTGGAAGGAGCAAAGCCAGTTCTTGGCATGTCCTGGAAAGAGGAGAGCTTAAGTCCCTCTGAGTAACTTCAGCATTTAAACTATGTCAAACAGTTGAAAGATGACTCTGAGGGCTGTCAGGGCTAACTACGGGCCGGGTCTAGACCAGAAGCTGGGTCTCTGACTCTTGGCCTTAGAATCATGCAAGTTTCTATTGAGCTTCTCCTGTGCTAAAGTTTATAAACTATCAGGGGAAAAAAACCTTTTTTTTTCATGTACTTTTTATAAATTCACAGCTGACTTTTTAGATCAGTTTACAGGCTCTGGCATTATGCTTACATATATATATATATATGTATATGCCAGTTCCTATGGCATCAATGTTGTCATTGGTAAAAATAAATAGCACTTCTGCCTCTAATCTCCTGTCTGCTGAAATATATATATAAAACAGTAAGTGGAAAGTATTCTAAAACACATTACATAATTCACATTATATGAATCTCAGCTAGATAAACTAGGCTTGAAGTCACTGCACAGTAAAAAAAAAAAAAAAAAAAAAAAAAAAAAAAAAACAAAAAAAAAAAAACAAAAAAACAAGTGAACCCAACTTTTCCTGCTGTCATTGCCTTTGGCAAAGAAAACGAAACAGGAACAATTCCAAAAATGAGTAAGTTTGTTAAGGTTAGAAAATGCCACCTTCCATTTTCCATTTCAAAATTAGAAACAAAACGAGACAAGATACAAGTAATTTCTCTCGCCATTGCCACTAACAAAAGTTCCGGCTCCAGAGCCAGCAGGACGGCTCCCTGGTGGGGCAGAGTACTTGCCTTCTGAGCCTGACACCTTGAATTGGATCCTTGGACCCATGGGATGGAAGGACAGAAATAGTTCTTGAGACCTGTCTTCTGACCTCCACATGCATGACCCGCAAAACACTAAAAATAAAATCCCAGCTCAGGTAAGCTGCATATAAAATATGACATGGAAAAATGATTTTCTCCACTGGTTTGTTCTATAGTTATATTGTCATACTTCTGCTTTAATATGTGACCGCCACTGATTTTCCACTGATCACTGAAAAGGCAGTATCTTCCATATGATAGTTAAGTTTTTTCTTTTCACAGAAATGACAGCAGTTGACTGTCATTAACATTCTGTTACACACACACACACACATACACACAAAATATCTGCACCCACATTGGTATATCAGTGATAATAAGACACAGCTAACAAGAGTATATGCATAGAGCAGGAGGCTCCAGCACATGCTAATGAAGATAATCACTCTGAGGTAATGCTAAATTCTCAGCCACAAACAACTGAGGTGCGAATCAATGCTTGTATCATTTCCGTGATCAATAATTCATTACTGTGGTCATGATGGATCTTAAGCAGCCTTCCAAATCAGGAGACTGTGGAGGAGGAGGACCCTGCCCATCAGAGGTCTAGGGGAGGGGAAGAGATCAGAAAAGGGAGGGAGGGTGGGAATAGGAAGATAAGAATGAAAGATTACAATGGGGAAGTAATGTGAATATATAATAATAATAATTTTAAAAAGTACATTTTTAGATAAGTGAACTATGTATAAGAAAAATAACAAACTTGGAAGGAAAAAAAAGGTCCAAAAAGGTGATATATAGCCTTAAGTGGAAGGAAATGTATAGTCTTGGAGGCAGGGGACTGATGGTCCTCTGCTGTCATGGTTTACAACATTGAGAATATAAACATATCTATACCTCTGTGCAGTGTGCTAAGGGCAAGAAGGGATGATCATATCACGTACCCTCCAGGTCACTCTCTGAGCATGGATGCATCAGCTATGTGGCAGACATACACCATGCAAAGGTCCGACATACAGAGATGAAACTCCATTCCTGCCTCTACCAGCCTGCATACTGATGCTTCTGAAAGACCCGGCAGAAAGGAAACAAGGGTCATCTTTAGAGAAATGGCCACTTAGTGGGTATTGGAAAATGTATAAAAGGAAAGAGTACATTTAAGAAGTTGGGAACCATAAGTGTGTAAGGGTGTTTAGTAAGTTCAGTTGCAATAAAAGGTAAGAGCAGATAAAAAGTATTTATAAATAATGTATAAGTTTAAGGTTTTTTTCTCTTATACTGCCAATATGACTTTCAGCAGCAACATTGAAGATTGGCACAAGACAGTCACCGGTTACTCACACTCTCAGCTGCATTGTCAGAAACAGAGTGCTGACAGAGTTCTCCAGGACAGCCCTGTGAAGCAGATCTTTAACACGTGTTAGGTCTATCCTGCTACCTCCTACCTCAAGCCACAAGTGACAGTGGGGTTAAGGGCTGTGGTCCTATTCTGCTTTTCCTTAAGTTTTCTAAAGATAAAGCAGCCTCATTTTTAAAATCACACAAGATGAATGAAGCAGAAGCAAAGGGGAGAGAGATAAATGAAAGATAAATACCGATACTCTGTCTCTCTCTCTCTGCCTCTCTCTGTCTCTGTCTCTGTCTCTCTCTCTCTCTCTCTCTCTCTCTCTCTCTCTCTCTCTCTCTCTCTCTCTCTCTCTCTCTCTCTCTCTGTGTATGTGTGTGTGTGTGTGTGTTTAGGCATGTGAATAGCATAGGGTAACTTTACCACTATCCACCTTACTCCCTTAAGGCAGCACCTCTTTCTGAACCTAAATCTAGGCTGGCAGCCGGCAGGGCTCTGAGATATCCCTATCTTGTTCCTCTCCGCCCCAGCAGTGTAGAAGGGACAGGTACACTCCTGCCCATGTCCAGCTTTTTACATGGCTTCAGGGATTTGAACTGAGTTCCTCATGCCTGTACCACAAGCTGTCCTACCCATGGAACCCTCTCCCAAGTCCATTTTCTCTCTTTCTAAAGGTAAAGTGACTCACTGCCTCACTCAAACGAAGACAAGGTATCCAAACTGTCAGAAATCACAGGAAAAAGTTACTTTTTAAAACATGGTCATCACTGACCTGTTCCTATGTATTTCATACAAAGTACTTCAAAATTTCAAGCAAGGGTCCAAATGTAAACTTTGGTAGAACAAGTACCCCTTTTAATGCACAGACTTATTGGACCCATTGTCAGATGGGCTTGTGTTTCAGAGTCATTTTCCTCTGAAATCTGCCTCCAAACACTTTGGGGTCCCACTCAATTTATTTCCTTTGGAGGAGAATAAGAAAACACTAGCGAACGGCTTGGAAACAGCACTCTGTGTGCCACCAATGAGAGTAGGTGTACAGTCTCTAGGTAAATATTTTTCTTTTCACAAATCAATAAGCTCACACTTAGAACATAGGTTACCTTTCCACATAGGTCTGCCTATGGAGGAACCATATGCAAGTCACAGAAAAATTAAGAACTTAAAAGTTTGAATAGAGTTTTCAAACCATATACACCTGGTCCCTTATAGCTCTCACTGATACATTAAAGCATTCTGATGACTTTGCAGCAGTTAAGATGGTGCTACAAAGTGTCTGATTGCAGTGACCATGGGAATGGATTTGAACATCACACAGGGCATCATTTTTAACTCCTGCCTTGGACAGATTGTGACCTTTTCCACTCAAAGAAATTGAAAGGTAAACAAGTACCAAAGAAGATGCCAAGAATTTAGAGACCAGAAAACTAAAGTTCTATTGAGCAATGCCTAGGCCTAATATTACCATGTGTTTCTTAAACTGGACAATTTTCTAAAAAATAATGAGAACATGTCGAAAAATTACAAATGTCTGAACAACAAAAGCAGAGATCTCATGGAAGAACTGTGTTATTTCCCCATAGACTAAATCTATCAGTGGTATTCCCAAGCACTGATCCAGTAAACAGTACTTCCTAACAATGTATGTTGAAGTGAGGTTATGTGCTAGGTACTAACGGTTAACACATAATAAAAGGGATAGAGGCGAAAAGGTGGGTTTTCCCCGGCTACAAAGTCCTGTCTTCCAGTCCTCTAAAGATGAGTTTACTTTAAAAGGATCTTTTCTGGTTCAATCAAGTTTCTAATGAGGCCTTACTCAACTGGGTTGTGACCTGATCCAATGTGACTGGTTTCACAAGAGAAGAAACCACTCAAAAATACAGAAGCAGGAGAATACTCAGTGAAGATGAAGCAGAGAGTGAAATATTTGTAAGTGAAAGTCCAGGAACAGCATTGGAAGCAGATCACCAGACACTGGGGAGCATCAAGGAAGAATTATAACTACAGGTTCTAGACAAAGCGTAGCCTTGTCAATTGCAATGTTTATGGAATTAGGACCCTCAGAACTAAGAAAACAAATTTTGGTTGTTTTTAGCCATCTCACTTTACAGGTCATCTTTATAGCACCTCCACAAGATAAGTATGATGGAAAATGTTGCATTATGCCTATATTGTGTATAATAACCTCCCATCTCTCTGTGTCTCTCTCTCTGTCTCTCTCTCTGTGTCTCTGTCTCCGTCTCTCTCTCTCTCCTCTCTGTTGTGAATTTAGTTTTACCTGAATGAAAGCCATGGCATTGCTACTTTTTCTGAGGCTAATTTTGAGATACAACATGATCAAGAGTTATAGAGACAATATTGCAAATGTATTTTTATACATTTCCCTTCGTTTTTAATTTTTTCTTAATTTATTCTTATTACATCTCAATGGTTATCCCATCCCTTATATCCTCCCATTCTTCCGTCCCTCCCATTTTCCCCTCATTCCCCTCTCCTATGACTGTTCCTGAGGGGGATTTCCTCCCTCTGTATATGCTCATAGGGTATCAAGTCTCTTCTTGGTAACCTGCTGTCCTTCCTCTGAGTGCCACCAGGTCTCCCCCTCCAGGGGACATGGTCAAATGTGAGGCACCAGAGTACGTGAGAAAGTCATATCCCACTCTCCACTCAACTGTGGAGAATGTTCTGACCATTGGCTAGATCTGGGTAGGGGTTTAAAGTTTACTGCCTGTATTGTCCTTGGCTGGTGCCTTAATTTGAGCGGGACCCCTGGGCCCAAATCTGCCTATCATAATGTTCTACTTGTAGGTTTCTAGGACCCTCTGGATCCTTCTACTTTGCTATTCTCCCATGTTTCTCTCATCTAGAGTCCCAATAGGATGCCTTCCCCTCTGTCCCAGTTTCCTGGTAAGTGGAGGCTTTCATGGGACATGCCCCTTGGGCTAGTATGCAGATATAAGTGAGTATATACCATTTGAGTCTTTCTGCTTCTGGGTTAACTTACTCATTATAATCATTTTAGTTGTAAGACAGTGAGAAATCCCTCAGCTACCAAGATTTTGCTAAGAGTTTGAGGAAATGCCATTAAAATGGATACTCAGAAAAATTTTACTGAGCCAATGACCAATTTCCAGAATGTTTGGTTTCTCTAATGACTCCTGAATTGAAATTACTAAGGATAAAATGTAACCAATTTAGTACAGGGGATGAAAAGAAGT
Organism: Acomys russatus; assembly: GCF_903995435.1. Lineage (NCBI taxonomy): Eukaryota > Metazoa > Chordata > Mammalia > Rodentia > Muridae > Acomys > Acomys russatus. The sequence continues at coordinate 6,960,428 of NC_067149.1, forward strand.
ACTTTTAAGTGCTGGGAGATGGAGAGACAGAGACAGGGTGGGCAGAGGGAGATTGGTAAGAGGATCTGATGCTTCGAAGGCTAAAGTGAATGGCTCTTAAGTGTTTGCTGTGCTCCAGGAACTGTTCGTGAGGTATGCTTCCACACAAGGAAAGGAAAGGAAGTGCACCAGAAAGGTAGAAGATCCACAGTGGCACTGGGCTGTGAGCAGTGGATAATGTGAGAGAAGATGGAGACAAGAGATGAGAGGAAAGGAAAAGAAAAGCAAGCCAGGAAGTGTCAAGGAACCTTTGGCCCTCTTATCTAACCAGAAAACAGAAAACTTGTGTCAACTCTGTATCACTGGTGGGGAAGACATGCAGGGAGCTACTGCCGGTGACTCTGAGATTGCACATTGACTGAAATACTTCATTATTTCCTTCCTATGGAGCTGACTGATCCTATCTATAACTCTCAATGCTATTTAAATGTTAATAAAGTCAAGTTACATTTTTGCTTTAATGAAATGAGAAGACAGTGCTATAATGTTTTAATTTTTGTAGCCCCAAAGAGAAAACAAAAAGATAAATATTTAAGTACAAATTATTATCCTTCTAAACCAAAACTGTTTCATAAATTTGGAACTTATAGTTATCTTTTGAGCTGAATTGTTGAACATCTCTACTTTGAGGACTATACTATGTGATTGCTCAGCTGCACATTTTGGGAAAACAGTGGAGCCATCAACCAAATCCAATATTAAGAAAGTAACTTGAGGCTGCTAGGACAAGCTGGATGAAGCCTTTCAGTTAGGAAGAAAATTCTAACTTAGTAAATGATATTTCTTTCTTTTCCATTTTTCTTTTTCTATCAATTATTCATTTTACATCCTGGTCATAGGCCACTTCCTCCTCCCAGTCCCACCCTCCCTCCCTATTTCCCCTACCTCCTCACAGAAGGGGAGTTCCGCTACCCTTTACCCCAGCATACCAAGTTGCATCAGGACTGAGTACAACCTCTTCCCCTGTGGCCTGGTGAGGTAGCCCTTTCAGGGGAAAGTGAGTGAAAAGCAGGTAACAGAGTCCACGTCAGAGTCGGCCCACGTTCCCCTTAGTAGGGGACCCATTTAAGGACCAAGCTGCTCATTGGTTACAACTGTGTAGGGGACCTAGGTCAAATCCATGCATGGGACTTGGTTGGAGTTTCTGTCTCCACAGGTCTTCCTCGGCCATGCTTAGTTGGCTTTGTTGGTCGTCTTGTGGAGTTCTTGTCCCTTCTGGGTCTTTTTATCTTCCCCCTCCCCACTCTTCCACAAGACTTCCTGCTCTCCATCCAATGTTTGGCTGTCTGTCTCTACATCTGTTTCCATCAGCTGCTGGATGAAGCCACTCAGAGGACAACTATACTAGGTTCCTGTCTGCAAACATAGCAGAGTATTGATAATAGTGTCAGGGGTTGGCTGTCTCCCATGGGGTGGATCTCACATTAGGCATTAGTTGGACATTCCCTCGATCTCTGCTTTATTTTTGTTCCTGCACATCTTATAGACAGGGTAAGTTTTGGGGCAAAGTTTTTGTGGGTGAATTGGTGTTCCCCTCCTTCCCCTAGGAGTCATGTCTAGTTAGAAGGAGTCCTCTTTAGTCTCCATAGCCTCTGCTACTAGGAGTCTCAGCTAGAGTGACCCTTATGTCCTCCCAGGAGCCTATCTTGTTATAGGTCTCCAGCTTGTCACAGAGATGCCCAAGGTTTCTCTTCTCCCTGGAAGTCTCTGTCCTCCCACACCCTCTCTCCCCAGGTCTGAAATTGACCCTCATTTCTCTCCGTGCTCCCTCTCTTACTCTCTTCCATCTCTTTAAATAAATAATATTTATAATATAATATCGCTAACATGGCCAGCAAAGAATTCCAAACAATGTGAGATATATACATATATATATGTGTGTATATATATGTGTGTATATATATATATATCAAAGGACTCAGTGATAAGACTGCTTTATGAGAGGAGTTAAGTAAAAGAACAGATTCTTGCAGAATATATGTTTGTGTTTTGTTATTGCTTTCTGCCTTGCAATAAAAAGATGATTTAGGCTGCATCAATATGAGAACGTTGGCTTTTCTGGATGACAGGCATCAGAAGTACAAGATACAACCTCAATGGCTAGAAGGATCAGTGCTTCCTCCTATCCCAGGAGGCTCACCTTCCTTCCCTGGGTTAGGTACAATCTTTCTTGGAGAATTTAAATAAGGTGTTGTCTGGAAAAGATAATAATTTTTGAAATAATTTCATAATTTAAAAGGCTCACTAAGCTCAGTAAAGAATAAGAGGATGGATAACAGCAGGGTGTTTGATCATTCAAGGATTTTCCCAAAGATGGTGATTCCTATGTTGTGAGAGGTAGGGCAGAATGCATGGATGGGGATCGTGAGAGCTAGATTTGCATGTGTTAGGCCCCAGATGAAAGGAAAGAAGGAAGGAAGGAAGGAAAGAAGAAGTGAATGAAAAGAAAGAGAAAAGTAAACTAAGAACATGGAATAGTGAGTGGAGATGAAGATGAAGACAAATGCTCTAGAAGACAAACCTAACATGTCTCACGTAGCCCAGGACGACCGAAAACACGCTGTATAAGGTGACAGCCTTGACCTTTTGACTCCTCTTGTCTCTGCCTCCTGAAATTTGGTATTATAAAACCATTCACCATGGTGGTAGGTTTTGGTTGTTAATGTAAAAGAATTGAGAATAATCTGGGAAGACAGTCTCAATGAGAGGCTGTCTAAGTCAGGTTGGGCTGTGGGCCTGTCTGTGCGGCCTGTGTTCATTTTATTTCTTGAGGCTGAAAGTCCAGCCCATTGCTGGCGGCACCATTCTTAGACAAGAGATCTTGAACCGGTGAGAGTGGGGAAGGCCGCTGAGCACATGAATGCATGCATCTCCTTCTCTCTTCTTCTGAGTTTGGGTGTACTGGGAATGAGTCTCTGAAGTCTCTGCTTGTATGACTTCCCTGCTATGATGGACTGCCACCTGGCATTATGCACCACAATTAGTCCCTTCTCCCCTAAATTTTTTGTTGTTGTTTTTCTTTTTCCCCCACTTTATTTATTTATTTACTCATTCATTCATTCATTCATTTTACATCCTGATTGTAGTGCCCTCCTTCCTCTCCTCCCAGACCCACCTTCTCTCCTTCTTCCTTCCTCCCCTATTCCTCAGAAAAAGGGATCCCCGCCCCTGTACAAACCCACGCCAGCTACTCAAACTGGCATCAGGACTGAGTATGTCTTCTTCCCCTGTTGCTTGTAAGGGGATCAGGCACTGTCTCTAACATAGACTCTGTTGCCTGTTTTTTGATAACTTCCTCCAGCAGGGCTGCCTTGCCAGGCCCTAAGTTGGTTTTTTATTGAGGAAGTTTATCACATCAGAAAATGAAACTAAAAATGTGAGCCTGCACACTTTGATGCAGTTTGAGAATCAAGCCCACTGTCTTATGCATGCTTGGTGTGCACTCTACCAATGGGGGACTCCATTGCATGACTCAGGCTATCTTTTAGAACTAATCCCAATTTTAGCTACAATAAAGTTATCACACATCAGTGAAACTTAGTTCAATGCTAAAGTTTCGAAGTTTGCAACTTGTCAATTGATAGTTTCAATACATTACAGCACTATAAAATTTAGAGAATTGCCACATAATTTGAATATATGAGTTTGGAGTAATAGCTCAGGTCATAACATGAGATGAAGATCCATTCTGTTTGCCTTTGTATTTGATGAGATTTTTAATTTGCATACTCATAAGCATGTTTAAAATTTCACACATCTTAGAGTTTGGAAATGTTCGGCTATTGTCTAAAAAATCAGGTTCATTTTTTCCTGAACTAAGTAAGAAAAAAAAAAAAGGTGCAGGATTTTTAACTGGCAACAATAAAAGATAAGGTTTTAAATTTGCGAGAATAGCTAAAAGATGATGTCTAATGACTTTATCTACTGTGTACAGGCCACAACTGGCACAGGGTCTTGTCCCTTAAAGAAATGCTCGCCTTGATTAATGCTCATTGTTTCAGGAGTGCATTGGGCTGAAGCTAAATGCTGCAATGAAGTTAGGGGTTGGTTAGGCCTGTTGTTTTTTATTTGTCTGTTTGTTTTGGTTGGTTGGTTTTAATCCACATGAACCCAAAGTGCTGAGCTACTTCTCTTCCAGCAAAGCAAAACATGACTCTGCCCATCCTGAGCCATCTCTGCAAAGATGGCCAGACAGCACACAACAGAGAATTGCCAAGGTATAGAAGGTAAAGAAAGACATAAACCAGGCCAGACAACATAAGTAGCATAATGTTTATGACAGGAAGCATATTTATAATAAAATTACTCTAAGGAAATTAGATATTAAAGTGGGCATTAAGGAAAAGCCCAGGAAGCTATGTTAGGGTGAAGAATATGCAAGTAAATAGAGTTTCCTATATTGGGACATGCTTTATAAAAATAATCAAGTCCTAGTGCAAAGTCAGAGTGGAGGATTAGCCATGTAATATTTCAGATAATAGGTGCACTCTCCATTCCTTCTGGGTGATGGGGAAGCACTTCCATTCACAGTTTGTCCCTATTAAACCTGGCCATGGGCAACACAGCCTGATTATTTTAGAAGTCTGCCAAGTGATAAATGAGATAGAAACAGGGGTGTCTCTCAGAGTGCAGGAATGTGCAACCAGACTGAAAGGCTTAACAGGAAGATGGCCACAGGCAGCTAAGTTTAAGGGCAAGAATGTAAGTCAAAGCGAAATAAATGTTTAAAGGAATATGTGGATTAGGCTTTGGTTTGGTGTCCCAAGAACAATTCTAAGGACAACTGAAAATGCTGAGGTACCAAGCAGTAAAAAACAACCTAACAAAAAGCAAAACTCACTAGTGATGTATCCAAAACAGATTGGAGTTTTACCTTGCATCATAAGTCAAAGTAGGCAAGGAGAGAGTTAAAGGCAGCACTTAAGTGCAAACACTATTTAAATTTAAGGGTAGAGAAAATAAATTACTCTGGTAATGATTTTTTTAAACTGTGTATTCTCAATGAGTACACACTGAGAACAAAAGAAACTGTCTAGGAAAATGACAGCTGCAGTTGGTGCTGAGGCACAGAAAGCCGCTGAATTACCAATTACCTTACAATAAGCTTTATGAAGAAAAAGCTGGACCATTACCCAAACAAATTAGCATATTTTCTGAAATGATTTTATAATCCAATTGTATTAAGGAAAAACGGTGGAAGAGATTCAATGATTCCTGAGTTATGCAAAACACCTCAGAGAGAAAAAATACCTTGTTTATGTAAAAACACCAGAAAAAAATGTGTAGGTGGCTGGAAAGAAATCCTGAGCTATTCGAGTTACGGCCATGAATGATTCAAGATGTTAAAGTGAGGACATTGTAAACATGATTATGATGCTTGGAGCAAAAAGAAGGAAAAATGAAATTAAAGTTAGAAAAAATGTGAAATACCTGAAGGGAAAAAAAGAACCTCATTTTCCTTTTCAAATTGATATCAATATTTCTCAGTCTTAATACTAAAAGTGAAGCAAAACATCTCTTAAAAAAGCATCTTAGGGCCAGGGAAATGCTCAGCAGGCAACAGTGCAGATGACCCAGCCTCATGTCCCTGAAAGGGCATCTGGTGGCTCACAATATCCTGTAACTGTAGCTCCAGCGGATCTGACACTTTCTACTGGTGAACAGAAGTTCTCTCTCTCTCTCTTCCTCTCCCACATGTCTCTTCTGCATGCACAACACACAAAATAAATTTTTTAAAAAATTAAATTTACTGAGAGGTGCTTGTGAATTTGTTTAAAAAGAAAAACAGTATAATAATTTTTATTTCAAAACTTAAGCCAAATCTCATAATTTGTGCAACTAAAATTCATGTGAGTTGTTGATAAATGATGTTTCAAAACTCTGCACTAAGAATAGAATGAAGGAAGGTGGAGGTAGGGATCTTGTGACAGCTCATCACATTTGTAATTAAAAATATTCAAAGACAAGCCATCTATGCCACTTCTTTTTCCAGCCATCATGAATTAATATGCTGTTATTTCCGACACGCACATCCTATGCTCTGGTAGACATCGTGTTGGTTGTGTTGGGGCTTCTGCAGGACAAGGGAGCAGCTCTGGAGACTCCTGTGGAAACTCTGTGGGAGGCGTTAGCACTCAGGAATAAGAATGGGCAAAACCATGCAGGTTGCATCTGATTTTTGGCTTCCATAAGCACCAGGGCTACCCACTTTC